>NC_079189.1:615498999-615621385 GCF_029499605.1 Hyla sarda
TACTTCAGTAATACAGGTAAAGAGTACAGAACATGTAATACCTCCCTGTACTGTAGGAGGCGCTACCAGACACCAGTCAGTGCATACACTTCAGTAATACAGGTAAAGAGTACAGAACATGTTAGGGGGTGCTACCAGACACCAGCCAGTGCATACAGTTCAGTAATACAGGTAAAGAGTACAGAACATGTAATACCTCCCTGTACTGTAGGGGCGCTACCAGACACCAGTCAGTGCATACACTTCAGTAATACAGGTAAAGAGTACAGAACATGTAATACCTCCCTGTACTGTAGGAGGCGCTACCAGACACCAGTCAGTGCATACACTTCAGTAATACAGGTAAAGAGTACAGAACATGTTAGGGGGTGCTACCAGACACCAGTCAGTGCATACACTTCAGTAATACAGGTAAAGAGTACAGAACATGTAATACCTCCCTGTACTGTAGGGGCCGCTGTAGGGAAAAGATGAAATCACGTCAGTCCGAGTGCTGGGACCAAACCCCCCGTGATCACCAGGACTGGACTTTGCGCTCAGTGAGGGGCACGTGCTGCAGATGGCACTGGCTCCAGTCATTTCTATGGGAGGGCTGTAAAGACTCAAGTACAGCACTCGGGCATCATCGGCGCTCCTATAGAAATGAATGGAGGGCGTACGGTCTACCGGTAGATGACATGCGCTCCTCACTCTGAGAGCAACAATCGGACCCCTCAAGATCAGCTACTTATCCCTTATTCTGTGGATAGGGGATACATTAAAGGGGTACTCAACTGCTCAGCGTTTGGAACAAACATTTGCGAACACTGGAGCCGGGAGCTTGTGACATCATAGCCCCGCCCCCTCTTGACGGGCGGGGCTATGATGTCACAAGCTCGCGGTGTAGGTATCAGCGTTTGGAACAGTTTGTTCCAAAAGCTGAGCAGCGGAGTACCCCTTTAATGTATCCCCTACCCACAGAATAGGGATACGTTTTACTTCGCAAGGGGTCCGACCATTGGGGTTCCCCAGTGATCTCGTGAACGGGGCCCCGGCTCTTTGTTGAAATAGCGCGTGTTGACCACCACAGGAAGCGACGATCGACACCACCTCAATACATCACTATGGCAGAGCCGGAGACTACCAAGTGCAGCGTTCCGGCACTCCCATAGAAATATGTTTAGGAGGCGTGTCAGACAACACTTCGTGCAGTGGTTGAACACGACCCCTTCCCACAGACTGCCTGGGAACCGTATGGGAGATCGCAGGGGTGGTCCCAGCGGCCGGACCCCCACCCCTGTGGATAGGGAATACGTTTTGCTATCCCGGAGTACTCCTTTAAATAATAAATAGAAAATGAAAATACTTACCTCCCTTGCAGAACTTCAGCACTTCCCTTGCAGAACAAAGCCCCCGCCAATCCAAAGCACCTGCCCATCAAGCAAAACCCACGGCCCACCCGTAATAATAAGCATTTTTCAGCCTGCTGGGGGAGCTCAGCGCCACCTCCCAGGCAGACGGGGCGATCACTAAGGTCAGGTCCGTCCAACATCCTGACATTGCGCGCGCGCGCCTCCATACATTGAGAGGAGCCAATGGGCGGGGTCAAGGGGCCCTTTCGACAGGGTGGCAAAAATCCTTGCACCAGGCCTGTCTGCGGCCTACACAGACTTGGTGGTGCTCCCTGGTGTCAGGATCCAAGTTTGCCTGAATTCTCTGGCTGCCATGATGATTATAAAGGGGGCGGTTTGGATGACTGCCCCATTATAATCTGCGGGGTCAGGTGGATTGGGGGGCACGGTCATTTGGTCCCTGACCGGGCTGTGTCCACATGATTGTCAAAGACGGGTGTCCCTGCTCCTTGTAAGGCAGTGGTGTCAAAGTGTGGCCCTCCAGATGTTGCAAAACTTCAACTCCCAGCGGCCAACGTCTATCCAGGCATACAGGGAGTTGGTTTTGCAACATCTGGAGGACTACAGTTTGAAGACCACTGCACAAAGGCCTTGATTTACCTTTCAGGGACAGTGTGGATCCTCTGGAGAAGGCAGACAGACCTTTGGTTGTCCAGGGCATGCTGGGAGTTGAAGTTTTGCAACATCTGGAGGGCCACAGTTTGAAACCACTGTTGTGTGGCTGCTCCGCCATCATAGTAAATCATATTTAACCTGTTGGGGATGAAGGGTTTACAGCAAGTTTCCTGCTTCAAGTATGAGCTGCGGCAGCAAATTCGCCGCAGCGCAAATTCCTAGCGGGAAACTCACCGTAACATGTCAGTGTGAAGGTACCCTAAAAACACTACACTAACACATAATAAAGAGTAAAACACTATATATACACCCCCTTACACTGTCCCCCCCCCCCCCCCCCCCCCCAATAAAAATGAAAAATTTATTGTACGGCAGTGTTTCCAAAACAGAGCCTCCAGCTGTTGCAAAACATCAACTCCCAGCATTTCCGGACAGCCACTGACTGTCCAGGCATGCTGGGAGTTTGGCAACAGCTGGAGGCACCCTGTTTGGGAATCACTGGCGTAGAATACCCCTATGTCCACCCCTATGCAATCCCTAATTTAGTCCTCAAATGCGCATGGCGCTCTCTCACTTCGGAGCCCTGTCGTATTTCAAGGAAACAGTTTAGGGCCACATATGGGGTATTTCCGTACTCGGGAGAAATTGTGTTACTAATTTTGGGGGGCTTTTTCTCCTTTTACCCCTTATGAAAAGGAAAAGTTGGGGTCTACACCAGCCTGTTAGAGTAAAAAAAAAATTTTTTACACTAACATGCTGGTGTTGCCCTTTACTTTTTATTTTCACAAGAGGTAAAAGGGAAAAAAAGACCCCAAAATTTGTAACACAATTTCTCCGGAGTACAGAAATACCCCATATGTGGGCGTAAAATGCTCTGCGGGCGCACAACAAGGCTCAGGAGTGAGAGCGCACTATGTACATTTGAGGCCTAAATTGGTGATTTGCACAGGGGTGGCTGATTTTACAGCGGTTCTGACATATACCCAAAAAAATAAATACCCACATGTGTCCCCATTTTGGAAACTACACCCCTCACGTATTGTAATAAGGGGTACAGTGAGCATTTACGCCCCACAGGGGTCTGACAGATCTTTGGAAAATTGATCCGTGAAAATGAAAAATTAATTTTTTTTGTTTGCACAGCCCACTGTTCCAAAGATCTGTCAAACGCCAGTGGGGTATAAATACTCACTGCACCCCTTATTACATTCCGTAAGGGGTGTAGTTTCCAAAATGGGGTCACATGTGGGGGGGGTCTACTGTTCTGGCTCCATGAGGGGCTTTGTAAATGCACATGGCCCCCGACTTCCATTCCAAACAAATTATCTCTCTAAAAGCTCAATGGCGCTCCTTCTCTTCTGAGCGTTGTAGTTCGCTCGCAGAGCACTTGACGTCCAAACATGGGGTATTTCCATACTCAGAAGAAATGGGGTTACAAATTTTGGGGGGCATTTTCTCCTATTACCCTTTGTAAAAAAGTAAAATTTGGGGGGAAAACTGCATTTTAGTGGAAACATATTTTTTTTTTCATTTACACATCCGACTTTAACAAAAAGTTGTCAAACACATGTGGGGTGTTAAGGCTCACCGTACCCCTTGTTACGTTCCTTGAGGGGTGTCGTTTCCATAATAGTGTGCGATGTGGGGTTTTTTGCTGTCCTGGCACCATAGGGGCTTCCTAAATGGGACATGCCCCCTAAAAACCATTTCAGAAAAACTCTCTCCTAAATCCCATTGTCGCTCTTTCCCTTCTGAGCCCTCTAGTGCACCCGCCGAACACTTGACATACACATATGAGGTATTTTCTTACTCGAGAGAAATTGGGTTACAAATTTTGAGAGGATTTTTCTCCTTTTACCCCTTGTAAAAATTCAAAAACTGGGTCTACAACAACATGCGAGTGTAAAAAATGAACATTTTGAATTTTCTCCTTCACTTTGCTGCTATTCCTGTGAAACACCTAAAGGGTTAACACACTTACTGAATGTCATTTTGAATACTTTGAGGGGTGCAGTTTTTATAATGGGGTCATTTATGGGGTATTTCTCACCAGAAGACCCTTCAAATCCACTTCAAACCTGAACTGGTCCCTGAAAAATTCCGATTTTGAAAATTTTGCAAAAATTGGAAAATTGCTGCTGAACTTTGAAGCCCCCTGATGTCTCCAAAAGTAAAAACTCATCAATTTTATGATGCAAACATAAAGTAGACAGATTGTATATGTGAATCAATATATAATGTATTTAGAATATCCATATTCCTTATAAGCAGAGAGCTTCAAAGTTAGAAAAATGCAAAATTTTCAAATTTTTCATGAAATTTTCAAATTTTTCACCAAGAAATGATGAAGTATCGACGAAAATTTACCACTAACATAAAGTAGAATATGTCACGAAAAAACAATGTCAGAATCAGAATGAAAGGTAAAAGCATCAGAGTTATTAATGCTTAAAGTGACAGTGGTCAGATTTGCAAAAAATGCTCCCGTCCTTAGGGTCATAATGGGCTCCGTCCCCAAGGGGTTAAAAATGAAGGGTGGATTTACAATGTACTATTGCTGATAATGCAAAAATTATAATTTCCTGGGTTGTTAAGGGGTTAAGGTTTATACTCAATAATAAAATCTGTGTTATTCTCTGCAGATTCTTGTAGCAGGAGATCAGAGGAGAATCTTATATCTTCAGATTATAAAGCAGATGATGATATCACACAAGATACATATGAAGAACATTCCATTATCCCAGATACACCCTCAGCTCTTCACAGCCAAGATCTGATCCTTATATACAGATCTGATCCTTATATACAGGTCCCATCTTCTCATTCATCACAGGATGTTAAGCAAAAAAAAAGTAAGATGGAATATTTATGTTCAGAATGTGGGAAATGTTGTGCTCGGAAATCAGATCTTTTAAAGCATCTAAAAGTTCACACAGGAGAGAAGCCGTTTTCGTGTTCAGAATGTGGGAAATGTTTTAGGAACAAGTCAAATCTTGTTCAACATCAAAAAACTCACAAAGGGGAGAAGCCAGTTTCGTGTTCAGAATGTGGGAAATGTTTTACTCATCAAGGCAATCTTGTTCAACACTTAAGAATTCACACAGGGGAGATGCCATTTGCGTGTTCGAAATGTGATAAATGTTTTTCTGAGAAATCGTATCTTGTTAAACATCAGAGAAGTCACACAGGGGAGAAACCATTTTTATGTCCAGAATGTGGGAAATGTTTTTCTATCAAATCAACTCTTTTTCAACATCAAAAAATTCACACAGGAGAGAAGCCATTTTCATGTTCTGAATGTGAGAAATGTTTTTCTGATAAAGCAAATCTTCTTAAACATCAAAGACGTCACACAGGGGAGAAACCATTTCCATGTCCAGAATGTGGGAAATGTTTTACTGAGAGATCAAATCTTCTTAAACATAAAAGACTTCACACAGGGGAGAAACCCTTTTCATGTTCAGAATGTGGCAAATGTTTTCCTAGGAATGCAGACCTTGTAAAACATCAAAAAACTCACACAGGGGAGAAACCATTTCCATGTCCAGAATGTGGGAAATGTTTTACTGAGAAATCAAATCTTGTTAAACATCAAAGAATTCACACAGGGGAGAAGCCTTTTTCATGCTCAGCATGTGGAAAAAAATTTACTTACAGATCAAGTCTCGTTGAACACGAAAAATCTCACACAGATGAGAAGCTATTTCCATGTTCAGAATGTGGGAAATGTTTTACTAAAACATCAAATCTTAAAATACACCAAAAAACTCACACAGGGGAAAAGCCATTTTCATGTTCAGAATGTGGGAAATGTTATACTTGGAAACCAAACCTTATCAGTCATCAAAGAACTCACACAGGTGAGAAGCCATTTTCATGTTCAGAATGTGGGAAGTGCTTTATTCTGAAATCAATTCTTGTTATACATCAAAGAACTCACACAGAGGAGAGGCCATATTCATGTTCAGAATGTGGAAAATGTTTTACTCGGAAATCAGCTCTTCGTCAGCATCAAAGATTTCACCCATGAAAGAAGCCGATTCAGAGCAATAAATGATGCAGATAAAACATCTATATATTAACCATGTACATAGGATATCTGACATTTATACATATATCATATACTGCATCTCCAAACTTGTTACCAATTGTTAATAAAAGTTTTCTTTTGAAACCTATACAGCTATACAGCTCAGCTACATGTACATTACACATATACAGCTCTACTGTGCACACATACAGCTCAGCTACATGTACATTACACATATACAGCTCTACTGTGTACACATACAGCTCAGCTACATGTACATTACACATATACAGCTCTACTGTGTACACATACAGCTCAGCTACATGTACATTACATATATACAGCTCTACTGTGTACACATACAGCTCAGCTACATGTACATTACACATATACAGCTCTACTGTGTACACATACAGCTCAGCTACATGTACATTACATATATACAGCTCTACTGTGTACACATACAGCTCAGCTACATGAACATTACACATATACAGCTCTACTGTGTACACATACAGCTCAGCTACATGCACATTACACATATACAGCTCTACTGTGTACACATACAGCTCAGCTACATGTACATTACACATATACAGCTCTACTGTGTACACATACAGCTCAGCTACATGTACATTACACATATACAGCTCTACTGTGTACACATACAGCTCAGCTACATGTACATTACACATATACAGCTCTACTGTGCACACATACAGCTCAGCTACATGTACATTACACATATACAGCTCTACTGTGTACACATACAGCTCAGCTACATGTACATTACACATATACAGCTCTACTGTGTACACATACAGCTCAGCTACATGTACATTACATATATACAGCTCTACTGTGTACACATACAGCTCAGCTACATGTACATTACACATATACAGCTCTACTGTGTACACATACAGCTCAGCTACATGTACATTACATATATACAGCTCTACTGTGTACACATACAGCTCAGCTACATGTACATTACACATATACAGCTCTACTGTGTACACATACAGCTCAGCTACATGCACATTACACATATACAGCTCTACTGTGTACACATACAGCTCAGCTACATGTACATTACACATATACAGCTCTACTGTGTACACATACAGCTCAGCTACATGTACATTACACATATACAGCTCTACTGTGTACACATACAGCTCAGCTACATGTACATTACACATATACAGCTCTACTGTGCACACATACAGCTCAGCTACATGTACATTACACATATACAGCTCTACTGTGTACACATACAGCTCAGCTACATGTACATTACACATATACAGCTCTACTGTGTACACATACAGCTCAGCTACATGTACATTACACATATACAGCTCTACAGTGTACACATACAGCTCAGCTACATGTACATTACACATATACAGCTCTACTGTGTACACATACAGCTCAGCTACATGTACATTACACATATACAGCTCTACTGTGTACACATACAGCTCACCTACATGCACATTACACATATACAGCTCTACTGTGTACACATACAGCTCAGCTACATGTACATTACACATATACAGCTCTACTGTGTACACATACAGCTCAGCTACATGTACATTACACATATACAGCTCTACTGTGTACACATACAGCTCAGCTACATGTACATTACACATACAGCTCTACAGTGTACACATACAGCTCAGCTACATGCACATTACACATATACAGCTCTACTGTGTACACATACAGCTCAGCTACATGTACATTACACATATACAGCTCTACTGTGTACACATCCAGCTCAGCTACATGTACATTACACATATACAGCTCTACTGTGTACACATACAGCTCAGCTACATGCACATTACACATATACAGCTCTACTGTGTACACATACAGCTCAGCTACATGTACATTACACATATACAGCTCAGCTACATGCACATTACACATATACAGCTCTACTGTGTACACACACAGCTCAGCTACATGTACATTACACATATACAGCTCTACTGTGTACACATACAGCTCAGCTACATGCACATTACACATATACAGCTCTACTGTGTACACATACAGCTCAGCTACATGCACATTACACATATACAGCTCTGTGTACACATACAGCTCAGCTACATGCACATTACACATATACAGCTCTACTGTGTACACATACAGCTCAGCTACATGCACATTACACATATACAGCTCTGCTGTGTACATATACAGCTCAGCTACATGCACATTACACACAGCTCTGCTGTGTACACATACAGCTCAGCTACATGTACATTACACATATACAGCTCTACTGTGTACACATACAGCTCAGCTACATATACATTACACATATACAGCTCTACTGTGTACACATACAGCTCAGCTACATGTACATTACACATATACAGCCCTACTGTGTACACATACAGCTCAGCTACATGCACATTACACATATACAGCTCTACTGTGTACACATACAGCTCAGCTACATGTACATTACACATATACAGCACTACTGTGTACACATACAGCTCAGCTACATGTACATTACACATATACAGCTCTACTGTGTACACATACAGCCCAGCTACATGTACATTACACATATACAGCTCTACTGTGTACACATACAGCTCAGCTACATGTACATTACACATATACAGCTCTACTGTGTACACATACAGCTCAGCTACATGTACATTACACATATACAGCTCTACTGTGCACACATACAGCTCAGCTACATGTACATTACACATATACAGCTCTACTGTGTACACATACAGCTCAGCTACATGTACATTACACATATACAGCTCTACTGTGCACACATACAGCTCAGCTACATGTACATTACACATATACAGCTCTACTGTGTACACATACAGCTCAGCTACATGTACATTACACATATACAGCTCTACTGTGGACACATACAGCTCAGCTACATGTACATTACACATATACAGCTCTACTGTGTACACATACAGCTCAGCTACATGTACATTACATATATACAGCTCTACTGTGTACACATACAGCTCACCTACATGCACATTACACATATACAGCTCTACTGTGTACACATACAGCTCAGCTACATGTACATTACACATATACAGCTCTACTGTGTACACATACAGCTCAGCTACATGTACATTACACATATACAGCTCTACTGTGTACACATACAGCTCAGCTACATGCACATTACACATATACAGCTCTACTGTGTACACATACAGCTCAGCTACATGCACATTACACTTACACAGCTCTACTGTGTACACATACAGCTCAGCTACATGTACATTACACATATACAGCTCAGCTACATGCACATTACACATATACAGCTCTACTGTGTACACATACAGTTCAGCTACATGTACATTACACATATACAGCTCTACTGTGTACACACACAGCTCAGCTACATGTACATTACACATATACAGCTCTACTGTGTACACATACAGCTCAGCTACATGCACATTACACATATACAGCTCTACTGTGTACACATACAGCTCAGCTACATGCACATTACACATATACAGCTCTGTGTACACATACAGCTCAGCTACATGCACATTACACATATACAGCTCTACTGTGTACACATACAGCTCAGCTACATGCACATTACACATATACAGCTCTGCTGTGTACATATACAGCTCAGCTACATGCACATTACACACAGCTCTGCTGTGTACACATACAGCTCAGCTACATGTACATTACACATATACAGCTCTACTGTGTACACATACAGCTCAGCTACATATACATTACACATATACAGCTCTACTGTGTACACATACAGCTCAGCTACATGTACATTACACATATACAGCCCTACTGTGTACACATACAGCTCAGCTACATGCACATTACACATATACAGCTCTACTGTGTACACATACAGCTCAGCTACATGTACATTACACATATACAGCTCTACTGTGTACACATACAGCCCAGCTACATGTACATTACACATATACAGCTCTACTGTGTACACATACAGCTCAGCTACATGTACATTACACATATACAGCTCTACTGTGTACACATACAGCTCAGCTACATGTACATTACACATATACAGCTCTACTGTGTACACATACAGCTCAGCTACATGTACATTACACATATACAGCTCTACTGTGTACACATACAGCTCAGCTACATGCACATTACACATATACAGCTCTACTGTGTACACATACAGCTCAGCTACATGTACATTACACATATACAGCTCTACTGTGTACACATACAGCTCAGCTACATGTACATTACACATATACAGCTCTACTGTGCACATACAGCTCAGCTACATGTACATTACACATATACAGCTCAGCTACATGCACATTACACATATACAGCTCTACTGTGTACACATACAGCTCAGCTACATGTACATTACACATATACAGCTCAGCTACATGCACATTACACATATACAGCTCTACTGTGTACACATACAGCTCAGCTACATGCACATTACACATATACAGCTCAGCTACATGCACATTACACATATACAGCTCTACTGTGTACACATACAGCTCAGCTACATGTACATTACACATATACAGCTCTACTGCGTACACATACAGCTCAGCTACATGTACATTACACATATACAGCTCTACTGTGTACACATACAGCTCAGCTACATGCACATTACACATATACAGCTCAACTGTGTACACATACAGCTCAGCTACATGTACATTACACATATACAGCTCTACTGTGTACACATACAGCTCAGCTACATGTACATTACACATATACAGCTCTACTGTGTACACATACAGCTCAGCTACATGCACATTACACATATACAGCTCTACTGTGTACACATACAGCTCAGCTACATGCACATTACACATATACAGCTCTACTGTGTACACATACAGCTCAGCTACATGTACATTACACATATACAGCTCTGTGTACACATACAGCTCAGCTACATGTACATTACACATATACAGCTCTACTGTGTACACATACAGCTCAGCTACATGTACATTACACATATACAGCACTACTGTGTACACATACCGCTCAGCTACATGTACATTACACATATACAGCTCTACTGTGTACACATACAGCTCAGCTACATTACACATATACAGCTCTACTGTGTACACATACAGCTCAGCTACATGTACATTACACATATACAGCTCTACTGTGTACACATACAGCTCAGCTACATGTACATTACACATATACAGCTCTACTGTGTACACATACAGCTCAGCTACATGTACATTACACATATACAGCTCTACTGTGTACACATACAGCTCAGCTACATGCACATTACACATATACAGCTCTACTGTGTACACATACAGCTCAGCTACATGTACATTACACATATACAGCTCTACTGTGTACACATACAGCTCAGCTACATGTACATTACACATATACAGCACTACTGTGTACACATACCGCTCAGCTACATGTACATTACACATATACAGCTCTACTGTGTACACATACAGCTCAGCTACATGTACATTACACATATACAGCTCTACTGTGTACACATACAGCTCAGCTACATGTACATTACACATATACAGCTCTACTGTGTACACATACAGCTCAGCTACATGTACATTACACATATACAGCTCTACTGTGTACACATACAGCTCAGCTACATGTACATTACACATATACAGCTCTACTGTGTACACATACAGCTCAGCTACATGCACATTACACATATACAGCTCTACTGTGTACACATACAGCTCAGCTACATGTACATTACACATATACAGCTCTACTGTGTACACACACAGCTCAGCTACATGCACATTACACATATACAGCTCTGCTGTGTACACATACAGCTCAGCTACATGTACATTACACATATACAGCTCTGCTGTGTACACATACAGCTCAGCTACATGTACATTACACATATACAGCTCTACTGTGTACACATACAGCTCAGCTACATGTACATTACACATATACAGCTCTACTGTGTACACATACAGCTCAGCTACATGTACATTACACATATACAGCTCAGCTACATGCACATTACACATATACAGCTCTACTGTGTACACACACAGCTCAGCTACATGTACATTACACATATACAGCTCTACTGTGTACACATACAGCTCAGCTACATGCACATTACACATATACAGCTCTACTGTGTACACATACAGCTCAGCTACATGCACATTACACATATACAGCTCTGTGTACACATACAGCTCAGCTACATGCACATTACACATATACAGCTCTACTGTGTACACATACAGCTCAGCTACATGCACATTACACATATACAGCTCTGCTGTGTACATATACAGCTCAGCTACATGCACATTACACACAGCTCTGCTGTGTACACATACAGCTCAGCTACAAGTACATTACACATATACAGCTCTACTGTGTACACATACAGCTCAGCTACATATACATTACACATATACAGCTCTACTGTGTACACATACAGCTCAGCTACATGTACATTACACATATACAGCTCTACTGTGTACACATACAGCTCAGCTACATGCACATTACACACAGCTCTACTGTGTACACACACAGCTCAGCTACATGTACATTACACATATACAGCTCTACTGTGTACACATACAGCTCAGCTACATGTACATTACACATATACAGCTCTACTGTGTACACATACAGCTCAGCTACATGCACATTACACATATACAGCTCTACTGTGTACACATACAGCTCAGCTACATGCACATTACACATATACAGCTCTACTGTGTACACATACAGCTCAGCTACATGTACATTACACATATACAGCACTACTGTGTACACATACAGCTCAGCTACATGTACATTACACATATACAGCTCTACTGTGTACACATACAGCCCAGCTACATGTACATTACACATATACAGCTCTACTGTGTACACATACAGCTCAGCTACATGTACATTACACATATACAGCTCTACTGTGTACACATACAGCTCAACTACATGTACATTACACATATACAGCTCTACTGTGCACACATACAGCTCAGCTACATGTACATTACACATATACAGCTCAGCTACATGCACATTACACATATACAGCTCTACTGTGTACACATACAGCTCAGCTACATGTACATTACACATATACAGCACTACTGTGTACACATACAGCTCACCTACATGCACATTACACATATACAGCTCTACTGTGTACACATACAGCTCAGCTACATGTACATTACACATATACAGCTCTACTGTGTACACATACAGCTCAGCTACATGTACATTACACATATACAGCTCTACTGTGTACACATACAGCTCAGCTACATGCACATTACACATATACAGCTCTACTGTGTACACATACAGCTCAGCTACATGCACATTACACTTATACAGCTCTACTGTGTACACATACAGCTCAGCTACATGTACATTACACATATACAGCTCAGCTACATGCACATTACACATATACAGCTCTACTGTGTACACACACAGCTCAGCTACATGTACATTACACATATACAGCTCTACTGTGTACACATACAGCTCAGCTACATGCACATTACACATATACAGCTCTACTGTGTACACATACAGCTCAGCTACATGCACATTACACATATACAGCTCTGTGTACACATACAGCTCAGCTACATGCACATTACACATATACAGCTCTACTGTGTACACATACAGCTCAGCTACATGCACATTACACATATACAGCTCTGCTGTGTACATATACAGCTCAGCTACATGCACATTACACACAGCTCTGCTGTGTACACATACAGCTCAGCTACATGTACATTACACATATACAGCTCTACTGTGTACACATACAGCTCAGCTACATATACATTACACATATACAGCTCTACTGTGTACACATACAGCTCAGCTACATGTACATTACACATATACAGCCCTACTGTGTACACATACAGCTCAGCTACATGCACATTACACATATACAGCTCTACTGTGTACACATACAGCTCAGCTACATGTACATTACACATATACAGCACTACTGTGTACACATACAGCTCAGCTACATGTACATTACACATATACAGCTCTACTGTGTACACATACAGCCCAGCTACATGTACATTACACATATACAGCTCTACTGTGTACACATACAGCTCAGCTACATGTACATTACACATATACAGCTCTACTGTGTACACATACAGCTCAGCTACATGTACATTACACATATACAGCTCTACTGTGCACACATACAGCTCAGCTACATGTACATTACACATATACAGCTCTACTGTGTACACATACAGCTCAGCTACATGTACATTACACATATACAGCTCTACTGTGCACACATACAGCTCAGCTACATGTACATTACACATATACAGCTCTACTGTGTACACATACAGCTCAGCTACATGTACATTACACATATACAGCTCTACTGTGTACACATACAGCTCAGCTACATGTACATTACACATATACAGCTCTACTGTGTACACATACAGCTCAGCTACATGTACATTACATATATACAGCTCTACTGTGTACACATACAGCTCACCTACATGCACATTACACATATACAGCTCTACTGTGTACACATACAGCTCAGCTACATGTACATTACACATATACAGCTCTACTGTGTACACATACAGCTCAGCTACATGTACATTACACATATACAGCTCTACTGTGTACACATACAGCTCAGCTACATGCACATTACACATATACAGCTCTACTGTGTACACATACAGCTCAGCTACATGCACATTACACTTACACAGCTCTACTGTGTACACATACAGCTCAGCTACATGTACATTACACATATACAGCTCAGCTACATGCACATTACACATATACAGCTCTACTGTGTACACATACAGTTCAGCTACATGTACATTACACATATACAGCTCTACTGTGTACACACACAGCTCAGCTACATGTACATTACACATATACAGCTCTACTGTGTACACATACAGCTCAGCTACATGCACATTACACATATACAGCTCTACTGTGTACACATACAGCTCAGCTACATGCACATTACACATATACAGCTCTGTGTACACATACAGCTCAGCTACATGCACATTACACATATACAGCTCTACTGTGTACACATACAGCTCAGCTACATGCACATTACACATATACAGCTCTGCTGTGTACATATACAGCTCAGCTACATGCACATTACACACAGCTCTGCTGTGTACACATACAGCTCAGCTACATGTACATTACACATATACAGCTCTACTGTGTACACATACAGCTCAGCTACATATACATTACACATATACAGCTCTACTGTGTACACATACAGCTCAGCTACATGTACATTACACATATACAGCCCTACTGTGTACACATACAGCTCAGCTACATGCACATTACACATATACAGCTCTACTGTGTACACATACAGCTCAGCTACATGTACATTACACATATACAGCACTACTGTGTACACATACAGCTCAGCTACATGTACATTACACATATACAGCTCTACTGTGTACACATACAGCCCAGCTACATGTACATTACACATATACAGCTCTACTGTGTACACATACAGCTCAGCTACATGTACATTACACATATACAGCTCTACTGTGTACACATACAGCTCAGCTACATGTACATTACACATATACAGCTCTACTGTGTACACATACAGCTCAGCTACATGTACATTACACATATACAGCTCTACTGTGTACACATACAGCTCAGCTACATGTACATTACACATATACAGCTCTACTGTGTACACATACAGCTCAGCTACATGTACATTACACATATACAGCTCTACTGTGTACACATACAGCTCAGCTACATGCACATTACACATATACAGCTCTACTGTGTACACAGACAGCTCAGCTACATGTACATTACACATATACAGCTCTACTGTGCACATACAGCTCAGCTACATGTACATTACACATATACAGCTCAGCTACATGCACATTACACATATACAGCTCTACTGTGTACACATACAGCTCAGCTACATGTACATTACACATATACAGCTCAGCTACATGCACATTACACATATACAGCTCTACTGTGTACACATACAGCTCAGCTACATGCACATTACACATATACAGCTCAGCTACATGCACATTACACATATACAGCTCTACTGTGTACACATACAGCTCAGCTACATGTACATTACACATATACAGCTCTACTGCGTACACATACAGCTCAGCTACATGTACATTACACATATACAGCTCTACTGTATACACATACAGCTCAGCTACATGCACATTACACATATACAGCTCAACTGTGTACACATACAGCTCAGCTACATGTACATTACACATATACAGCTCTACTGTGTACACATACAGCTCAGCTACATGTACATTACACATATACAGCTCTACTGTGTACACATACAGCTCAGCTACATGCACATTACACATATACAGCTCTACTGTGTACACATACAGCTCAGCTACATGCACATTACACATATACAGCTCTACTGTGTACACATACAGCTCAGCTACATGTACATTACACATATACAGCTCTGTGTACACATACAGCTCAGCTACATGTACATTACACATATACAGCTCTACTGTGTACACATACAGCTCAGCTACATGTACATTACACATATACAGCACTACTGTGTACACATACCGCTCAGCTACATGTACATTACACATATACAGCTCTACTGTGTACACATACAGCTCAGCTACATTACACATATACAGCTCTACTGTGTACACATACAGCTCAGCTACATGTACATTACACATATACAGCTCTACTGTGTACACATACAGCTCAGCTACATGTACATTACACATATACAGCTCTACTGTGTACACATACAGCTCAGCTACATGTACATTACACATATACAGCTCTACTGTGTACACATACAGCTCAGCTACATGCACATTACACATATACAGCTCTACTGTGTACACATACAGCTCAGCTACATGTACATTACACATATACAGCTCTACTGTGTACACATACAGCTCAGCTACATGTACATTACACATATACAGCACTACTGTGTACACATACCGCTCAGCTACATGTACATTACACATATACAGCTCTACTGTGTACACATACAGCTCAGCTACATGTACATTACACATATACAGCTCTACTGTGTACACATACAGCTCAGCTACATGTACATTACACATATACAGCTCTACTGTGTACACATACAGCTCAGCTACATGTACATTACACATATACAGCTCTACTGTGTACACATACAGCTCAGCTACATGTACATTACACATATACAGCTCTACTGTGTACACATACAGCTCAGCCACATGTACATTACACATATACAGCTCTACTGTGTACACATACAGCTCAGCTACATGCACATTACACATATACAGCTCAGCTACATGCACATTACACATATACAGCTCTACTGTGTACACATACAGCTCAGCTACATGTACATTACACATATACAGCTCAGCTACATGCACATTACACATATACAGCTCTACTGTGTACACATACAGCTCAGCTACATGCACATTACACATATACAGCTCAGCTACATGCACATTACACATATACAGCTCTACTGTGTACACACACAGCTCAGCTACATGCACATTACACATATACAGCTCTGCTGTGTACACATACAGCTCAGCTACATGTACATTACACATATACAGCTCTGCTGTGTACACATACAGCTCAGCTACATGTACATTACACATATACAGCTCTACTGTGTACACATACAGCTCAGCTACATGTACATTACACATATACAGCTCTACTGTGTACACATACAGCTCAGCTACATGTACATTACACATATACAGCTCTACTGTGTACACATACAGCTCAGCTACATGTACATTACACATATACAGCTCTACTGTGTACACATACAGCTCAGCTACATGTACATTACACATATACAGCTCAGCTACATGCACATTACACATATACAGCTCTACTGTGTACACACACAGCTCAGCTACATGTACATTACACATATACAGCTCTACTGTGTACACATACAGCTCAGCTACATGCACATTACACATATACAGCTCTACTGTGTACACATACAGCTCAGCTACATGCACATTACACATATACAGCTCTGTGTACACATACAGCTCAGCTACATGCACATTACACATATACAGCTCTACTGTGTACACATACAGCTCAGCTACATGCACATTACACATATACAGCTCTGCTGTGTACATATACAGCTCAGCTACATGCACATTACACACAGCTCTGCTGTGTACACATACAGCTCAGCTACAAGTACATTACACATATACAGCTCTACTGTGTACACATACAGCTCAGCTACATATACATTACACATATACAGCTCTACTGTGTACACATACAGCTCAGCTACATGTACATTACACATATACAGCTCTACTGTGTACACATACAGCTCAGCTACATGCACATTACACACAGCTCTACTGTGTACACACACAGCTCAGCTACATGTACATTACACATATACAGCTCTACTGTGTACACATACAGCTCAGCTACATGCACATTACACATATACAGCTCTACTGTGTACACATACAGCTCAGCTACATGTACATTACACATATACAGCTCTACTGTGTACACATACAGCTCAGCTACATGCACATTACACATATACAGCTCTACTGTGTACACATACAGCTCAGCTACATGCACATTACACATATACAGCTCTACTGTGTACACATACAGCTCAGCTACATGTACATTACACATATACAGCACTACTGTGTACACATACAGCTCAGCTACATGTACATTACACATATACAGCTCTACTGTGTACACATACAGCCCAGCTACATGTACATTACACATATACAGCTCTACTGTGTACACATACAGCTCAGCTACATGTACATTACACATATACAGCTCTACTGTGTACACATACAGCTCAACTACATGTACATTACACATATACAGCTCTACTGTGCACACATACAGCTCAGCTACATGTACATTACACATATACAGCTCTACTGTGTACACATACAGCTCAGCTACATGGACATTACACATATACAGCTCTACTGTGTACACATACAGCTCAGCTACATGTACATTACACATATACAGCTCTACTGTGTACACATACAGCTCAGCTACATGTACATTACATATATACAGCTCTACTGTGTACACATACAGCTCAGCTACATGTACATTACACATATACAGCTCTACTGTGTACACATACAGCTCAGCTACATGCACATTACACATATACAGCTCTACTGTGTACACACACAGCTCAGCTACATGTACATTACACATATACAGCTCTACTGTGTACACATACAGCTCAGCTACATGCACATTACACATATACAGCTCTACTGTGTACACATACAGCTCAGCTACATGCACATTACACATATACAGCTCTGTGTACACATACAGCTCAGCTACATGCACATTACACATATACAGCTCTACTGTGTACATATACAGCTCAGCTACATGCACATTACACACAGCTCTGCTGTGTACACATACAGCTCAGCTACATGTACATTACACATATACAGCTCTACTGTGTACACATACAGCTCAGCTACATATACATTACACATATACAGCTCTACTGTGTACACATACAGCTCAGCTACATGTACATTACACATATACAGCCCTACTGTGTACACATACAGCTCAGCTACATGCACATTACACATATACAGCTCTACTGTGTACACATACAGCTCAGCTACATGCACATTACACATATACAGCTCTACTGTGTACACATACAGCTCAGCTACATGCACATTACACATATACAGCACTACTGTGTACACATACAGCTCAGCTACATGTACATTACACATATACAGCTCTACTGTGTACACATACAGCCCAGCTACATGTACATTACACATATACAGCTCTACTGTGTACACATACAGCTCAGCTACATGTACATTACACATATACAGCTCTACTGTGTACACATACAGCTCAGCTACATGTACATTACACATATACAGCTCTACTGTGTACACATACAGCTCAGCTACATGTACATTACACATATACAGCTCTACTGTGTACACATACAGCTCAGCTACATGTACATTACACATATACAGCTCTACTGTGTACACATACAGCTCAGCTACATGTACATTACACATATACAGCTCTACTGTGTACACATACAGCTCAGCTACATGTACATTACACATATACAGCTCTACTGTGTACACAGACAGCTCAGCTACATGTACATTACACATATACAGCTCTACTGTGTACACATACAGCTCAGCTACATGTACATTACACATATACAGCTCTACTGTGTACACATACAGCTCAGCTACATGTACATTACACATATACAGCTCTACTGTGTACACATACAGCTCAGCTACATGTACATTACACATATACAGCTCTACTGTGTACACATACAGCTCAGCTACATGCACATTACACATATACAGCTCTACTGTGTACACAGACAGCTCAGCTACATGTACATTACACATATACAGCTCTACTGTGCACATACAGCTCAGCTACATGTACATTACACATATACAGCTCAGCTACATGCACATTACACATATACAGCTCTACTGTGTACACATACAGCTCAGCTACATGTACATTACACATATACAGCTCAGCTACATGCACATTACACATATACAGCTCTACTGTGTACACATACAGCTCAGCTACATGCACATTACACATATACAGCTCAGCTACATGCACATTACACATATACAGCTCTACTGTGTACACATACAGCTCAGCTACATGTACATTACACATATACAGCTCTACTGCGTACACATACAGCTCAGCTACATGCACATTACACATATACAGCTCTACTGTGTACACATACAGCTCAGCTACATGCACATTACACATATACAGCTCAACTGTGTACACATACAGCTCAGCTACATGTACATTACACATATACAGCTCTACTGTGTACACATACAGCTCAGCTACATGTACATTACACATATACAGCTCTACTGTGTACACATACAGCTCAGCTACATGTACATTACACATATACAGCTCTACTGTGTACACATACAGCTCAGCTACATGTACATTACACATATACAGCACTACTGTGTACACATACCGCTCAGCTACATGTACATTACACATATACAGCTCTACTGTGTACACATACAGCTCAGCTACATTACACATATACAGCTCTACTGTGTACACATACAGCTCAGCTACATGTACATTACACATATACAGCTCTACTGTGTACACATACAGCTCAGCTACATGCACATTACACATATACAGCTCTACTGTGTACACATACAGCTCAGCTACATGTACATTACACATATACAGCTCTACTGTGTACACACACAGCTCAGCTACATGCACATTACACATATACAGCTCTGCTGTGTACACATACAGCTCAGCTGCATGTACATTACACATATACAGCTCTGCTGTGTACACATACAGCTCAGCTACATGCACATTACACATATACAGCTCTACTGTGTACACATACAGCTCAGCTACATGTACATTACACATATACAGCTCTACTGTGTACACATACAGCTCAGCTACATGTACATTACACATATACAGCTCTACTGTGTACACATACAGCTCAGCTACATGTACATTACACATATACAGCTCTACTGTGTACACATACAGCTCAGCTACATGTACATTACACATATACAGCTCTACTGTGTACACATACAGCTCAGCTACATGTACATTACACATATACAGCTCTACTGTGTACACATACAGCTCAGCTACATGTACATTACACATATACAGCTCTACTGTGTACACATACAGCTCAGCTACATGTACATTACACATATACAGCTCTACTGTGTACACATACAGCTCAGCTACATGTACATTACACATATACAGCTCTACTGTGTACACATACAGCTCAGCTACATGTACATTACACATATACAGCTCTACTGTGTACACATACAGCTAAGCTACATGTACATTACACATATACAGCTCTACTGTGTACACATACAGCTCAGCTACATGTACATTACACATATACAGCTCTACTGTGTACACATACAGCTCAGCTACATGCACATTACACATATACAGCTCTACTGTGTACACATACAGCTCAGCTACATGCACATTACACATATACAGCTCTACTGTGTACACATACAGCTCAGCTACATGTACATTACACATATATACAGCTCTACTGTGTACACATACAGCTCAGCTACATGTACATTACACATATACAGCTCTACTGTGTACACATACAGCTCACCTACATGTACATTACACATATACAGCTCTACTGTGTACACATACAGCTAAGCTACATGCACATTACACATATACAGCTCTACTGTGTACACATACAGCTCAGCTACATGTACATTACATATATACAGCTCTACTGTGTACACATACAGCTCAGCTACATGTACATTACACATATACAGCTCTACTGTGTACACATACAGCTCAGCTACATGTACATTACACATATACAGCTCTACTGTGTACACATACAGCTCAGCTACATGTACATTACACATATACAGCTCTACTGTGTACACATACAGCTCAGCTACATGTACATTACACATATACAGCTCTACTGTGTACACATACAGCTCAGCTACATGTACATTACACATATACAGCTCTACTGTGTACACATACAGCTCAGCTACATGTACATTACACATATACAGCTCAGCTACATGTACATTACACATATACAGCTCTACTGTGTACACATACAGCTCAGCTACATGCACATTACACACAGCTCTGCTGCAGACATATATAACACACACATACACAGCTCTGCACCACGCACATCACACACACACAGCTCTGCTGCATACACATAACTTCAGCTCATCCAGCAGCGATCACAACCAGCACAGCAGAGTCCTGCATACACTGAGCAGAGGAGCCTAGAGCAGCAGCCCCTGATCATGTGACTCCTCCTCCTCCATGTGACTGATCACATGACGGTGACATCATCGCAGGTCCTGTAAGTACACGGCTCCTCTACAGATACAGGTAGGTGGGTGCGGTCACCATCAGGATTATTGGGGATGTTTATTATTAACCCTTTATAGACAGTTCCGGGTGGTTTGGGGGGTGGGATCAGCTGAGATGATGGCCGGAGGGCCCCTTACTTGCTCCGGGCTCTGATCACCTCTAAGTATAGAAGATCAGCGATAACACTGATCACTATGTCCGAGCGTTATTCAGGGGTTGTAATAGAAGCCCCTCCCCTAATAAGTTTATACCGCCCCCACGTCTCCCATATTTCTAATAATGTAGGTGGGCGTGGCTTAGACATGACGCTGTGATGACGTCTAGAAGCTTTGTGTCAGCGCTTTTCCCCTGATTTCCCTCCTATACTGCCCCCAGAGGATACAACAAGTAAATAAGTGAGTTACACCCCGGATATCCGGCAGCATCTATTACAATGTTATATTACACTGACCAGAAGACCGAGAATCACAGGGGTGAGTGCAAAAAGGTGAGGGGTCAGGTGATGATTAGAGAGGTGACCCTGCTGGGACATTATACAGTAATGGAGGGGTCATGTGATGATTAGAGAGGTGACCCTGCTGGGACATTATACAGTAATGGAGGGATCTGGTGATGACTGGAGAGGTGACCCTGCTGGGACATTATACAGTAATGGAGGGGTCTGGTGATGATTAGAGAGGTGACCCTGCTGGGACATTATACAGTAATGGAGGGGTCTGGTGATGATTAGAGAGGTGACCCTGCTGGGACATTATACAGTAATGGAGGGGTCAGGTGATGATTAGAGAGGTGACCCTGCTGGGACATTATACAGTAATGGAGGGGTCAGGTGATGATTAGAGAGGTGACACTGTTGGGACATTATACAGTAATGGAGGGGTCTGGTGATGATTAGAGAGGTGACACTGCTGGGACATTATACAGTAATGGAGGGGTCTGGTGATGACAGGAGAGGTGACCCTGCTTGGACATTATACAGTAATGGAGGGGTCTGGTGATGACTGGAGAGGTGACACTGCTGGGACATTATACAGTAATGGAGGGGTCTGGTGATGACTGGAGAGGTGACACTGCTGGGATATTATACAGTAATGGAGGGGTCTGGTGATGACTGGAGAGGTGACACTGCTGGGACATTATACAGTAGTGGAGGGGTCTGGTGATGATTAGAGAGGTGACCCTGCTGGGACATTATACAGTAATGGAGGGGTCTGGTGATGATTAGAGAGGTAACCCTGCTTGGACATTATACAGTAATGGAGGGATCTGGTGATGACTGGAGAGGTGACACTGCTGGGATATTATACAGTAATGGAGGGGTCTGGTGATGACTGGAGAGGTGACACTGCTGGGATATTATACAGTAATGGAGGGGTCTGGTGATGACTGGAGAGGTGACACTGCTGGGATATTATACAGTAATGGATGGGTCTGGTGATGACTGGAGAGGTGACCCTGCTGGGACATTATACTGTAATGGAGGGGTCTGGTGATGACTGGAGAGGTGACACTGCTGGGACATTATACAGTAATGGAGGGGTCTGGTGATGACTGGAGAGGTGACCCTGCTGGGACATTATACAGTAATAGAGGGGTCTGGTGATGACTGGAGAGGTGACCCTGCTGGGATATTATACAGTAATGGAGGGGTCTGGTGATGACTGGAGAGGTGACCCTGCTGGGACATTATACAGTAATGGAGGGGTCTGGTGATGACTGGAGACGTGACACTGCTGGGACATTATACAGTAATGGAGGGGTCTGGTGATGACTGGAGAGGTGACACTGCTGGGATATTATACAGTAATGGAGGGGTCTGGTGATGACTGGAGAGGTGACACTGCTGGGATATTATACAGTAATGGAGGGGTCTGGTGATGACTGGAGAGGTGACCCTGCTGGGACATTATACAGTAATGGAGGGGTCTGGTGATGACTGGAGAGGTGACACTGCTGGGACATTATACAGTAATGGAGGGGTCTGGTGATGACTGGAGAGGTGACCCTGCTGGGACATTATACAGTAATAGAGGGGTCTGGTGATGACTGGAGAGGTGACCCTGCTGGAATATTATACAGTAATGGAGGGGTCTGGTGATGACTGGAGAGGTGACCCTGCTGGGACATTATACAGTAATGGAGGGGTCTGGTGATGACTGGAGAGGTGACACTGCTGGGACATTATACAGTAATGGAGGGGTCTGGTGATGACTGGAGAGGTGACACTGCTGGGACATTATACAGTAATGGAGGGGTCTGGTGATGATTAGAGAGGTGACACTGCTGGGACATTATACAGTAATGGATGGGTCTGGTGATGACTGGAGAGGTGACACTGCTGGGACATTATACAGTAATGGAGGGGTCTGGTGATGACTGGAGAGGTGACACTGCTGGGACATTATACAGTAATGGAGGGGTCTGGTGATGATTAGAGAGGTGACACTGCTGGGACATTATACAGTAATGGAGGGGTCTGGTGATGACTGGAGAGGTGACCCTGCTGGTACATTATACAGTAATGGAGGGGTCTGGTGATGACTGGAGAGGTGACACTGCTGGACATTATACAGTAATGGAGGGGTCTGGTGATGATTAGAGAGGTGACCCTGCTAGGACATTATACAGTAATGGAGGGGTCTGGTGATGACTGGAGAGGTGACACTGCTGGGTCATTATACAGTAATGGAGGGGTCTGGTGATGACTGGAGAGGTGACACTGCTGGGACATTATACAGTAATGGAGGGGTCTGGTGATGACTGGAGAGGTGACACTGCTGGGAATGCTGGGACATTATACAGTAATGGAGGGGCCTGGTGATGACTGGAGAGGTGACACTGCTGGGACATTATACAGGAATGGAGGGGTCTGGTGATGACTGGAGAGGTGACACTGCTGGGACATTATACAGTAATGGAGGGGTCTGGTGATGACTGGAGAGGTGACACTGCTGGGACATTATACAGTAATGGAGGGGTCTGGTGATGACTGGAGAGGTGACACTGCTGGGACATTATATAGTAATGGAGGGGTCTGATGATTAGAGAGGTGACCCTGCTGGGACATTATACAGTAATGGAGGGGTCTGGTGATGACTGGAGAGGTGACACTGCTGGGACATTATACAGTAATGGAGGGGTCTGGTGATGACTGGAGAGGTGACACTGCTGGGACATTATATAGTAATGGAGGGGTCTGGTGATGACTGGAGAGGTGACCCTGCTGGGACATTATACAGTAATGGAGGGGTCTGGTGATGATTAGAGAGGTGTCCCTGCTGGGACATTATACAGTAATGGAGGGGTCTGGTGATGATTAGAGAGGTGACCCTGCTGGGACATTATACAGTAATGGAGGGGTCTGGTGATGATTAGAGAGGTGACCCTGCTGGGACATTATACAGTAATGGAGGAGTCTGGTGATGATTAGAGAGGTGACCCTGCTGGGACATTATACAGTAATGGAGGAGTCTGGTGATGATTAGAGAGGTGACCCTGCTGGGACATTATACAGTAATGGAGGGGTCTGGTGATGACTGGAGAGGTGACACTGCTGGGACATTATACAGTAATGGAGGGTTCTGGTGATGATTAGAGAGGTGACCCTGCTGGGACATTATACAGTAATGGAGGGGTCTGGTGATGACTGGAGAGGTGACACTGCTGGGACATTATACAGTAATGGAGGGGTCTGGTGATGACTGGAGAGGTGACACTGCTGGGACATTATACAGTAATGGAGGGGTCTGGTGATTACTGGAGAGGTGACCCTGCTGGGACATTATACAGTAATGGAGGGGTCTGGTGATGACTGGAGAGGTGACACTGCTGGGACATTATACAGTAATGGAGAGGTCTGGTGATGACTGGATAGATGACACTGCTGGGACATTATTCAGTAATGGAGGGGTCTGGTGATGACTGGAGAGGTTACCCTGCTGGGACATTATACAGTAATGGAGGGGTCTGGTGATGATTAGAGAGGTGACCCTGCTGGGACATTATACAGTAATGGAGAAGTCTGATGATGATTAGAGAGGTGACCCTGCTGGGACATTATACAGTAATGGAGGAGTCTGGTGATGATTAGAGAGGTGACCCTGCTGGGACATTATACAGTAATGGAGGGGTCTGGTGATGATTAGAGAGGTGACCCTGCTGGGACATTATACAGTAATGGAGGAGTCTGGTGATGATTAGAGAGGTGACCCTGCTGGGATATTATACAGTAATGGAGGGGTCTGGTGATGATTAGAGAGGTGACCCTGCTGAGACATTATACAGTAATGGAGGAGTCTGGTGATGATTAGAGAGGTGACCCTGCTGGGACATTATACAGTAATGGAGGAGTCTGGTGATGATTAGAGAGGTGACCCTGCTGGGACATTATACAGTAATGGAGGGGTCTGGTGATGACTGGAGAGGTGACACTGCTGGGACATTATACAGTAATGGAGGGGTCTGGTGATGATTAGAGAGGTGACCCTGCTGGGACATTATACAGTAATGGAGGGGTCTGGTGATGACTGGAGAGGTGACACTGCTGGGACATTATACAGTAATGGAGGGGTCTGGTGATGACTGGAGAGGTGACACTGCTGGGACATTATACAGTAATGGAGGGGTCTGGTGATTACTGGAGAGGTGACCCTGCTGGGACATTATACAGTAATGGAGGGGTCTGGTGATGACTGGAGAGGTGACACTGCTGGGACATTATACAGTAATGGAGAGGTCTGGTGATGACTGGAGAGATGACACTGCTGGGACATTATTCAGTACTGGAGGGGTCTGGTGATGACTGGAGAGGTGACATTGCTGGGACATTATACAGTAATGGAGGGGTCTGGTGATGACTGGAGAGGTGACACTGCTGGGACATTATACAGTAATGGAGGGGTCTGGTGATGACTGGAGAGGAGACACTGCTGGGACATTATACAGTAATGGAGGAGTCTGGTGATGACTGGAGAGGTGACCCTGCTGGGACATTATACAGTAATGGAGGGGTCTGGTGATGACTGGAGAGGTGACACTGCTGGGACATTATACAGTAATGGAGGGGTCTGGTGATGACTGGAGAGGTGACCCTGCTGGGACATTATACAGTAATGGAGGGATCTGGTGATGACTGGAGAGGTGACACTGCTGGGACATTATACAGTAATGGAGGGGTCTGGTGATGACTGGAGAGGTGACACTGCTGGGACATTATACAGTAATGGAGGGGTCTGGTGATGACTGGAGAGGAGACACTGCTGGGACATTATACAGTAATGGAGGAGTCTGGTGATGACTGGAGAGGTGACCCTGCTGGGACATTATACAGTAATGGAGGGGTCTGGTGATGACTGGAGAGGTGACACTGCTGGGACATTATACAGTAATGGAGGGGTCTGGTGATGACTGGAGAGGTGACCCTGCTGGGACATTATACAGTAATGGAGGGATCTGGTGATGACTGGAGAGGTGACACTGCTGGGACATTATACAGTAATGGAGGGATCTAGTGATGACTGGAGAGGTGACACTGCTGGGACATTATACAGTAATGGAGGGGTCTGGTGATGACTGGAGAGGTGACCCTGCTGGGACATTATACAGTAATGGAGGGGTCTGGTGATGACTGGAGAGGTGACCCTGCTTGGACATTATACAGTAATGGAGGGGTCTAGTGATGACTGGAGAGGTGACACTGCTGGGAATGCTGGGACATTATACAGTAATGGAGGGGTCTGGTGATGACTGGAGAGGTGACACTGCTGGGACATTATACAGTAATGGAGGGGTCTGGTGATGACTGGAGAGGTGACACTGCTGGGACATTATACAGTAATGGAGGGGTCTGGGGATGACTGGAGAGGTGACACTGCTGGGAATGCTGGGACATTATACAGTAATGGAGGGGTCTGGTGATGACTGGAGAGGTGACCCTGTTGGGACATTATACAGTAATGGAGGGGTCTGGTGATGACTGGAGAGGTGACACTGCTGGGACATTATACAGTAATGGAGGGGTCTGGTGATGATTGGAGAGGTGACACTGCTGGGACATTATACAGTAATGGAGGGGTCTGGTGATGACTGGAGAGGTGACACTGCTGGGACATTATACAGTAATGGAGGGGTCTGGTGATGACTGGAGAGGTGACACTGCTGGGACATTATACAGTAATGGAGGGGTCTGGTGATGACTGGAGAGGTGACACTGCTGGGAATGCTGGGACATTATACAGTAATGGAGGGGTCTGGTGATGACTGGAGAGGTGACACTGCTGGGAATGCTGGGACATTATACAGTAATGGAGGGGTCTGGTGATGACTGGAGAGGTGACACTGCTGGGACATTATACAGTAATGGAGGGGTCTGGTGATGACTGGAGAGGTGACACTGCTGGGACATTATACAGTAACACCACTGGAGGGGTCTGGTGATGTCTGTATCATTATGTGTCAGGTTCCTATAAGGTGTCAGGACGTGGCGGTCTATTTCTCCATGGAGGAGTGGGAGTATGTAGAAGGACACAAGGATCAGTACAAGGATCAGGTCATGATGGAGGATCAGCAGCCCCTCACATCACCAGGTAATAGACATGACTATATACACACGTCCTCTCATTATTTGTATGTAAAGAATGAATTCAGTCTCTGTATGTGTTCCCTACAGTCAGATCCAGTAAGAGAACAGCACCAGAGAGGTGTCCCCGTCCTCTTGATGAGCAGAATATGGAGGATATTACTACAAGGAAAGATCTGATCTATATTAATGCTCTTGACATAAAGGAAGAAGAAGAGGAGACAGAAGTGAGCGGTGATGAGCAGTATAAGGAGGACATTACTACAGGAAAAGATGTCATCTATATTATTGCTACAGACATAAAAAAAGAAAAGGAGGCAGATGTGAGCAGCGATGAGCAGTATGTGGAGGACATTCCTACAGGGAAAGATCTGATCTATATTAATGCTCCAGACATAAAGGAAGAAGAAGAGATAAATGTAAGCGGTGATGAGCAGTATAGCGAGGACATTCCTATAAGGAAAGATCTGATCTATATTAATACCACAGACATACAGAAAGAAGAAGAAGAAGAGACAGACGTGAGCGGTGATGATCAGTATAAGAAGGACATTTCTACAGGGAAAGATCTGATCTATATTAATGCTCCAGACATAATAGTAAAAGTAGAAGAAGAGACAGATGTGAGCGGTGATGAGCAGTATAAGGAGGACATTTCTACAGGTAATCGCCCAGGTGAGTAGTAACCACTAAATACAGAGAAGAGTCACAGATTCTATTCAGTCACCGGCTGCAATAATATTTTCGGGAAGTATTGGTGTAAGTAGAATCTTTGGGACTTCAGGGTAAATACGATCCCCTCCCCCTCCCCATATAGTGACTCTATAGCAGTCGACTTGATACCATCACCACTACATAGTGACTGAATAATACCGCCATACTGTTTATGAATCACATTATATACAGACTAATATTCCCCCATATAGAGACCATATAGCAGTAGATCCCAGCAGTGACTGACAGGTGACGTCTTCCTGGAGTCGTTCTCTTCCCTTTTGTACGCTGAGCGGACTCGTTGTAGTAACTCTGCATAGATCCCATGTCTATGATTGTCCTGGACACTTTCTTCTGCCCCAAAGACCCCGAAAAGTCTTAGTCCAGTTACCCCAGCTATGGGTCCTACCAGGGGTCAGTCATCGACAAAGAAGCTGCAAGCTTATTGTTACGCCGAGCGCTCCAGGTTCCTGCTCCTCCCCAGAGCGCTCGCGGCGTTCTCCTCTCTGCAGCGCCCCGGTCAGACCCGCTGACCGGGAGCGCTGCACTGACACTGCCTACGGTGATGCGATTCGCATAGCGGGACGCGCCCGCTTGCGGATCGCATCCCAATCCACTTACCTGTCCCGGTCCCCGGCTGTCACGTCCTTGCGCGCGCGCCAGCTCTCTTAAGATTTAAAGGGCCAGTGCACCACTAATTGGTGCCTGGCCCAATCAGTGTAATTAGCTCACACCTGCTCCAGGCCTATATAACCTCACTTCCCCTTCCCAGCATTGCCGGATCTTGTTGCCCTTGTGCCTAGTGAAAGCGTTCCTGTGATTGCCTTACCAGTGTTTCCAGACCTTCTGCCGTTACCATTGACTACAAACCTTGCCGCCTGCCCTGACCTTCTGCTACGTCTGACCTTGCCTCTGCCTAGTCCTTCTGTCCCACGCCTTCTCAGCAGTCAGCGAGGTTGAGCCGTTACCAGTGGATATGACCTTGTTGCTACCGCCGCAGCAAGACCATCCCGCTTTGCGGCGGGCTCTGGTGAATACCAGTAGCAACTTAGAACCGGTCCACCGACACGGTCCACGCCAATCCCTCGCTGACACAGAGGATCCACATCCAGCTAGCCGAATCCTAACACTTATCCCCGAACCGCTACACAAGGTGGCGCTGATACCTTCCAAGGAATCCTGAGGAGAGGGGATAAGTGTCTGATCGTGGGGTCCGACCCCCCCCCTGTGATCTCTTGTCCAGCACCCAAGATCTCTCTAGGCACATGTGACCTCCGCTCCGTGTAGGGATTACTGTCGACCACTGCACCAAGAGGTGCCTGACATGTCTCTCCATGAATCTCTATGGGAGAGCCCGAGATACACAAATGGGATGTCAGGCAGGAAATTGCTGGGGTCTCAGTGGTCGGACCCCCCGTGATCAAACCTATATCCCCCCAGAGGATTCTGTGGCTAGGGGATAACTACTCATGTACTAGAGAACTTTTTTTTCAGAACGCTCAGAGCCGGAGGCCGTAATCATGTCGTCACTGGACATGTGACCAGCACAGTGCTGCCCCCTGCCTGTCAATCAGACAGACGTGAGCGAGCGCTGTGCGCGTAGCAGCTCCGAAAGGGAGATCTGTCTGCCCTGCACTCCCTGTGGGCACTGTGAACGGACAGCGGGCCTGTGCGGCTGGAGGCAACGAGGATGAAAGCCGTCAGTTGGCGCAGTGAGTGCCAGTGGAGAGCAGGGGTGACATTTGTGCACACTGAGCGGAGAGCGGGGCTATGCGAGGCTGAAGGGGGAGGGTGTGAGAGTGATGCAGCAGGGGTGGCAGGGGCTCTGTGAGTGCGCGAGGCATCTGGCTGTAAAATAATGAGTCTGCCGGCTCCTCCTAGGTGAAGTGAGGGCAGAAGCGGTCCCCCCAGCAGGCTTCAGTGATGTAGTGTCTACTGGGGTACGCCCACTTCCTCCTGCCGGCAGCTCACACTATGTGAGCAAGAAGAATGGTAAGATACACAGCTTTTAAGAGCAGGGGGTGTTATGTGTAGTTGGGGAACATAACCTGAGTTTGTTTAGAATTTAGTGACAGGTACTTTAAGTCTTTCTATATATATTAATAAACAAAAATGTTATATTGTCTGCCTAGACAGGATAGGGGATAGGTTATAGATCACCAGGGGTCCGACCCTTGGGACTCCCCACAATCTTTTGAACAGAGACCCCGGCAGTCTGCCAGAAACAGCTGTTCCGATCCCTGCAGGATACTGCTGCCAACACCCCCCTCCATGTATCTCTATGGTAAACTGTGTCGCTGCCACTCCGTGCGGGGGTCAGCCACCCCCTTCAAGCAGACTGCCGGGGGCCCCGTTCAGGAGATCGCGGGGGAGTCCCAAGGGTCTGACCCCCCCGCAATCTATAACCTTTCCCTTATCCTTTTAGATAGGGGATAAGTTATGTTTCTCTACAGAACTCCTTTAAAGGAGTACTCTGCCCCTAGACATCTTATCCCCTATCTAAAGAATAGGGGATAAGATGTCTGATCACTGGGGTCCTCCCGCTGGGGAACCCCGCGATCTTGGCTGTGGCACCCCCAGTTATCAGCTGCCCAGATTGAATTCACTTTGTGGCTGATGATGGGCGAGGCAGGGGATAGAGCATCGTGACATCACGGCTCCGCCCCTCGTGATGTCAAAGTCCGCCCCCTCAGTACAAGTCTATGGGAGGGTGTGTAACAGCCTGTGATGTCATGAGGGGCGGAGCCGTGATGTCAGGATGCTCCATCCCCTGCATCGCCAGTCATCAGCCAGAGAGCGAATTCGCTCTGGGCGGCTGATAATGACGGGGTGACACAGCAGAGATCGTGGGGGTCCCCAGCGGCGAGACCCCCGTGATCAGACATCTTATCCCCCTATCCTTTGGATATTGGATAAGATGTCTAGGGGTAGAGTACTCCTTTAACTCTCTAGGATCCATATCACCTCTATGTAGTCCCTGATAGAATTCCTGATCACCTCCAGTGGTTTATACTCCTCATATTACAATAATACATGAGAGAGTCTGCAATCCTCTGGATCCTACTTACCCTACTTGTGTGCTCCTCTGGATCCTACTTACCCTACTCGTGTGCTCCTCTGGATCCTACTTATCCTACTCGTGTGCTCCTCTGGATCCTACTTATCCTACTCGGTGTGCTCCTCTGGATCCTACTTATCCTACTCGTGTGCTCCTCTGGATCCTACTTACCCTACTCGTGTGCTCCTCTGGATCCTACTTACCCTACTCGGTGTGCTCCTCTGGATCCTACTTATCCTACTCGTGTGCTCCTCTGGATCCTACTTATCCTACTCGTGTGCTCCTCTGGATCCTACTTACCCTACTCGTGTGCTCCTCTGGATCCTACTTATCCTACTCCGTGTGCTCCTCTGGATCCTACTTATCCTACTCGTGTGCTCCTCTGGATCCTACTTATCCTACTCCGTGTGCTCCTCTGGATCCTACTTATCCTACTCGTGTGCTCCTCTGGATCCTACTTATCCTACTCGTGTGCTCCTCTGGATCCTACTTATCCTACTCGGTGTGCTCCTCTGGATCCTACTTACCCTACTCGGTGTGCTCCTCTGGATCCTACTTATCCTACTCGTGTGCTCCTCTGGATCCTACTTATCCTACTCGTGTGCTCCTCTGGATCCTACTTATCCTACTCGTGTGCTCCTCTGGATCCTACTTATCCTACTCCGTGTGCTCCTCTGGATCCTACTTATCCTACTCGTGTGCTCCTCTGGATCCTACTTACCCTACTCGTGTGCTCCTCTGGATCCTACTTACCCTACTCGTGTGCTCCTCTGGATCCTACTTATCCTACTCGTGTGCTCCTCTGAATCCTACTTATCCTACTCGTGTGCTCCTCTGGATCCTACTTATCCTACTCGTGTGCTCCTCTGGATCCTACTTATCCTACTCGTGTGCTCCTCTGGATCCTACTTATCCTACTCGTGTGCTCCTCTGGATCCTACTCGGTGTGCTCCTCTGGATCCTACTTACCCTACTCGGTGTGCTCCTCTGGATCCTACTTATCCTACTCGTGTGCTCCTCTGGATCCTACTTATCCTACTCGTGTGCTCCTCTGGATCCTACTTATCCTACTCGTGTGCTCCTCTGGATCCTACTTATCCTACTCCGTGTGCTCCTCTGGATCCTACTTATCCTACTCGTGTGCTCCTCTGGATCCTACTTACCCTACTCGTGTGCTCCTCTGGATCCTACTTACCCTACTCGTGTGCTCCTCTGGATCCTACTTATCCTACTCGTGTGCTCCTCTGAATCCTACTTATCCTACTCGTGTGCTCCTCTGGATCCTACTTATCCTACTCGTGTGCTCCTCTGGATCCTACTTATCCTACTCGTGTGCTCCTCTGGATCCTACTTATCCTACTCGTGTGCTCCTCTGGATCCTACTCGGTGTGCTCCTCTGGATCCTACTTATCCTACTCGGTGGGCTCCTCTGGATCCTACTTACCCTACTCGGTGTGCTCCTCTGGATCCTACTTATCCTACTCGGTGTGCTCCTCTGGATCCTACTTATCCTACTCGTGTGCTCCTCTGGATCCTACTTATCCTACTCGGTGTGCTCCTCTGGATCCTACTTATCCTACTCGGTGTGCTCCTCTGGATCCTACTTATCCTACTCGGTGTGCTCCTCTGGATCCTACTTACCCTACTCGTGTGCTCCTCTGGATCCTACTTATCCTACTCGGTGGGCTCCTCTGGATCCTACTTATCCTACTCGGTGGGCTCCTCTGGATCCTACTTACCCTACTCGTGTGCTCCTCTGGATCCTACTTACCCTACTCGTGTGCTCCTCTGGATCCTACTTATCCTACTCGTGTGCTCCTCTGGATCCTACTTATCCTACTCGTGTGCTCCTCTGGATCCTACTTATCCTACTCGTGTGCTCCTCTGGATCCTACTTATCCTACTCGGTGTGCTCCTCTGGATCCTACTTACCCTACTCGGTGCTCCTCTGGATCCTACTTATCCTACTCGGTGTGCTCCTCTGGATCTTACTTACCCTACTCGGTGTGCTCCTCTGGATCCTACTTATCCTACTCGTGTGCTCCTCTGGATCCTACTTACCCTACTCGGTGTGCTCCTCTGGATCCTACTTATCCTACTCGTGTGCTCCTCTGGATCCTACTTATCCTACTCGGTGTGCTCCTCTGGATCCTACTTATCCTACTCGGTGTGCTCCTCTGGATCCTATTTACCCTACTCGTGTGCTCCTCTGGATCCTACTTACCCTACTCGTGTGCTCCTCTGGATCCTACTTGCCCTACTCGTGTGCTCCTCTGGATCCTACTTGCCCTACTCGTGTGCTCCTCTGGATCCTACTTATCCTACTCGGTGTGCTCCTCTGGATCCTACTTATCCTACTCGTGTGCTCCTCTGGATCCTACTTGCCCTACTCGGTGTGCTCCTCTGGATCCTACTTATCCTACTCGTGTGCTCCTCTGGATCCTACTCGGTGTGCTCCTCTGGATCCTACTTATCCTACTCGGTGTGCTCCTCTGGATCCTACTTATCCTACTCATGTGCTCCTCTGGATCCTACTTACCCTACTCGGTGTGCTCCTCTGGATCCTACTTTTCCTACTCGGTGAGCTCCTCTGGATCCTACTTATCCTACTCGGTGTGCTCCTCTGGATCCTACTTATCCTACTCATGTGCTCCTCTGGATCCTACTTACCCTACTCGGTGTGCTCCTCTGGATCCTACTTATCCTACTCGTGTGCTCCTCTGGATCCTACTTATCCTACTCGGTGGGCTCCTCTGGATCCTACTTATCCTACTCATTGGCTCCTCTGGATCCTACTTATCCTACTCCGTGTGCTCCTCTGGATCCTACTTATCCTACTCGGTGGGCTCCTCTGGATCCTACTTATCCTACTCAGTGTTCTCCTCTGGATCCTACTCGGTTGCTCCTCTGGATCCTACTTATCCTACTCGGCGGGCTCCTCTGGATCCTACTTATCCTACTCAGTGTTCTCCTCTGGATCCTACTCGGTGTGCTCCTCTGCATCCTACTTATCCTACTCGGCGGGCTCCTCTGGATCCTACTTATCCTACTCAGTGTTCTCCTCTGGATCCTACTCGGTGTGCTCCTCTGCATCCTACTTATCCTACTCGGCGGGCTCCTCTGGATCCTACTCGGTTGCTCATCTGGATCCTACTTACCCTACTCTGTTGCTCCTCTGGAGCGGGGATGTGGTTTCTTCTCCCTCTTAGTTTAATATGGAAGCCTGGATGACTGCCGGAGGACAATATTTCTACTTATTAGGAAAAAACAAACTGGAAATACAGTGATCCCTCAACTTATAATGGCCTCAGGTTACAATATTTTGGTCTGTTCTGGACCATCGTAACTATAAACCAGACACAACATACAATGTACGGACAGTGCAGATCTGTGATACCTGTCAATGGCCTCAAGAACCGACCAATCAGAATGGGCATTCACTGGTAAATCACCTGTATTACTGTCTGGTAGCGCCCCCTACAGTACAGGGAGGTATTACATGTTCTGTACTCTTTACCTGTATTACTGAAGTGTATGTACTGACTGGTGTCTGGTAGTGCCCCCTACAGTACAGGGAGGTATTACATGTTCTGTACTCTTTACCTGTATTACTGAAGTGTATACACTGACTGGTGTCTGGTAGCGCCCCCTACAGTACAGGGAGGTATTACATGTTCTGTACTCTTTACCTGTATTACTGAAGTGTATGCACTGACTGGTGTCTGGTAGCGCCCCCTACAGTACAGGGAGGTATTACATGATCTGTGCTCTTTACCTGTATTACTGAAGTGTATGCACTGACTGGTGTCTGGTAGCGCGCCTACAGTACAGGGAGGTATTACATGTTCTGCACTCTTTACCTGTATTACTGAAGCATATGCACTGACTGGTGTCTGGTAGCGCCCCCTACAGTACAGGGAGGTATTACATGTTCTGTACTCTTTACCTGTATTACTGAACTGTATGTACTGACTGGTGTCTGGTAGCGCCCCCTACAGTACAGGGAGGTATTACATGTTCTGTACTCTTTACCTGTATTACTGAACTGTATGTACTGACTGGTGTCTGGTAGCGCCCCCTACAGTACAGGGAGGTATTACATGTTCTGTACTCTTTACCTGTGCCAGGGTTATCTGCTCCTTTGGACACCAGGTGAGGGCGGCTCCATGTTACTTTTTAGGACGTTGTGTGTTCTGTACAGGACCCTGAAGAAGCTCCTGTCCTCTACATAGACAGTGATTACAGCTCCCAGCAGATCCTTATTACTTATATATATAAAAGCAAATTCTTCCATATAAATCAGTTATCTACTTATTTTTCTTTAATCCTCACTTTTTTTCCTATTTTTGGATGACATTTTGGTGGCTTTAGAACCAATTACCAGGTTTCTATAGAGTTATGGTCCCAACATACAATGGTCGTCCTGGAACCAATTAATATTGTAACTTGAGGGACCACTGTAGTCTTTTTGTGAGCATCAGTTTATCTCGCACAGCTGATCGCAGGAAGTCCGAGCACAGGGACCCCTCATGATCACCATGATGGTAAAAGTGAGTAGGTAAGTAGGTCCCATTAGGTAGGTAGATCTCATAACGCCCGCGCCAGGACGGAGGTCGTGCTTTGCTCCCAGATGACTGCTCCCATTATAATCTGCGGGGTCAGGTGGATTGGGGGGCACGGTCATTCGGTCCCTGACCGGGCCCCATAGCAGTGATTTTCCCTGAGGCTGTGTCCACATGATTGTCAAAGACAGGTGTCCCTGCTCCTTGTAAGGCAGTGGTGTCAAACTGCGGACCTCCAGATGTTGCAAAACTTCAACTCCCAGCATGCCTGGACACCAAAGGTCTGTCTGCCTCCTCCAGAGGATGCACACTGTCCCTGAAAGGTATATCAAGGCTTCCCTCTCATCGTGTCCCTTAGTGTAATAGTGTTCAAACTGGGGACCTCCAGATGTTGCAAAACTTCAACTCCCAGCATGCCTGGACACCAAAGGTCTGTCTGCCTCCTCCAGAGGATGCACACTGTCCCTGAAAGGTATATCAAGGCTTCCCTCTCATCGTGTCCCTTAGTGTAATAGTCTTTAAACTGCGGACCTCCAGATGTTGCAAAACTTCAACTCCCAGCATGCCTGGACAGCCGTTGGCTGTCCAGGCATGCTGGGAGTTGAAGTTTTGCAACATCTAAAGGACTTCAGTTTGAAGACCACTGCACAAAGGCCTTGATTTACCTTTCAGGGACAGTGTGGATCCTCTAGAGAAGGCAGACAGACCTTTTGGCTGTCCAGGGATTTTTGGGAGTTGAAGTTTTGCAACATCTGGAGGGCCACAGTTTGACACCACTGTTGTATGGCTGCTCCGCCATCATAGTATATCTTATTTAAAATTATAATTTCCTGGGTCGTTAAGGGGTTAATACTGATAATAAAATCTGTGTTATTCTCTGCAGATTCTTGTAGCAGGAGATCAGAGGAGAATCTTATATCTTCAGATTATAAAGCAGATGATGATATCACACAAGATACATATGAAGAACATTCCATTATCCCAGATACACCCTCAGCCCTTCACAGCCAAGATCTGTCATCTCATCCTTATATACAGGTCCTGTCTTCTCACTCATCACAGGATGTTCAGCAAAAAAAAAGTAAGAAGGAATATATATGTCCAGAATGTGGGAAATGTTGTGCTCAGAAATCCGATCTTTTAAAGCATCTAAAAGTTCACACAGGAGAGAAGCCGTTTTCGTGTTCAGAATGTGGGAAACGTTTTACACATCAAGGCAATCTTGTTCAACACTTAAGAATTCACACAGGGGAGAAGCCATTTGCGTGTTCGAAATGTGATAAATGTTTTTCTGTAAAATCGTATCTTGTTAAACATCAGAGAAGTCACACAGGGGAGAAACGGTTTTCATGCTCAGAATGTGGGAAATGTTTTTCCATCAAATCAAATCTTATCCAACATCAAAGAATTCACACAGGAGAGAAGCCATTTTCATGTTCCGAATGTGAGAAATGTTTTTCTGATAAAGCAAATCTTCTTAAACATCAAAGAACTCACACAGGGGAGAAACCATTTCCATGTCCAGAATGTGGGAAATGTTTTACTGAGAAATCACGTCTTGCTGTACATCAAAGAACTCACACAGGGGAGAAGCCATATTCATGCTCAGCATGTGGAAAAAGTTTTACTTACAGATCAAGTCTCGTTGATCATGAAAAATCTCACACAGTGAAGCAGTACTTTTCATGTTTAGAATGTGGGAAATGTTTCACTAAAATATCAAATCTTAAAAAACACCAAAAAACTCACACAGGGGAGAAGCCATTTTCATGTTCAGAATGTGGGAAATGTTATGCTCGGAAACCAAACCTTATCAGTCATCTAAGAACTCACACAGGTGAGAAACCATTTTCATGCTCAGAATGTGGGAAATGTTTTATTCTGAAATCAATTCTTGTTAAACATCAAAGAATTCACACAGGGGAGAAGCCATTTCCATGTTCAGAATGTGGGAAATGTTTTATTCTGAAATCAATTCTTGTTATACATCAAAGAACTCACACCGGGCAGAGGCTATTTTCATGTTCAGAATGTGGGAAATGTTTTACTCGGAAATCAGCTCTTGTTCAGCATCAAAGATTTCACCCATGAGAGAAGCCAATTCAGAGCAATAAATGATGCAGATAACACATCTATATATTCACCATGTACATAGGATATCTGACATTTATACATATATCATATACTGCATCTCCAAACTTGTTACCAATCTATATATAAAACTCAATGTGTGTATGTATTATATATGTGTGTGTGTGTGTATGTATGTATATATGTGTGTATATATATATGTATGTGTGTATGTATATGTGTGTGTGTGTGGGTGTGTATATATATATATATATATATATATGTGTGTGTGTGGGTGTGTATATATATATATATATATATATGTGTGTGTGTGGGTGTGTATATATATATATATATATATATATATATGTGTGTGTGTATGTATGTATATATGTATATATATATATATATATATATATATATGTGTGTGTGTGGGTGTATATATATATATGTGTGTGTGTGTGTGGGTGTATATATATATATATGTGTGTGTGTATGTATATGTGTATATATATGTGTGTGTGTATGTATATATGTGTATATGTATGTGTATATGTATGTCTGTCTGTGTATATATGTATGAGTGTGTGTATATATATGTGTGTATGTTCCACAAAAACGTCCAAACGGCTGTAGATATTACCATTACACTTGGTCACATGTTACTTATATGTCACAACAAACATAGGATCGTGATTTAACCCTTACTCACCCCCATTTGCCAGGGGCGGGGCTTATGTATAAGGTCCCATACAAGTCTATGGGAAACATATGTTACTGCATAACTTCCAAACGGCTGGAGATATTTCCATAATACTTGGTCACATGTTACTTATATGTCCACTTAAAATATAGGATAGTTAATTTAACCCTTAACTACCCCCATTTGTGAGGGTCGGGGGTTTTGTTTAAAGTCCCATGCAAATCAATGGGAAATGTATCTTCCCACATAACTTCTGTACAACTGGAGATATTTCAGTAATACCTGGTCACATGTTACAGGGAGGGTCGGGACGGGATAGGAGGTCGGGATAGGAGGTTGAGAAAGGAGGACGGGATAGGAGGTCGGGATATGACAACAATATATGAGGACGGGATATGAGGTTGGGATATGACAACAATATATGAGGACGGGATATGAGGTTTGGATATGATGACGGGATAGGAGGTCGGGATATTAGGACAGGATATGAGGTCGGGATATGACAACAATATATGAGGACGGGATATGAAGTCTAAAGCTTCCTCCTTTGACAACGCCGAGTACTCAGCTATAGTTGTTAATAAAAGTTTTCTTTTGAAACGTATCCAGCTATGTCTTGTCTATAGATTTGTACGGTAGGAAAAGAGTCAAGAAGACCTAACATACATAGTAGGCCCAAAAATAAACCCGGTTATTTAAGAGTATGCAGCCCATATTTTTTTTTGGGGGGGGGGGCCACCAATCTCCTTGGTTCACGTGGCTCACCCCCTGTTGCAAAGCTACAACTTCTATCAAATAGTCGTAGGGACCGAGGGACTGTCACAAAGGTAAAATGCTTAATAACAGAGGGTTAATAAGAGTGCTGTATTGACTTAAAGGGTTACTCCACTGTCGGTGCGGGCTGCGGGGGTTGTGACGTCATGCCACGCCCTTTGTGATGTCATGACACGCCCCCTCCCATGGACTTGCATTGAGGAGGCATGGCGTCACGATCCCCGCAACCAGCGTTCGGAACCAAATGTTATGAAAGCTGGGGCAGTGGAGTACCCCTTTAAAGGAGAAGTCTCCTAGTAAAAAAAAAAAACATATCCCCTATCTCCAGTGGTCGGACCCCCGCGATCTCCTGTATGGAGCCCCGGCTCTCCTCCAGAGCTGGGGGTCATGACGCACCACTCCCGGGGAGAGCCGGTGAAGGGGTTAGGATTAGAGTTAGAGATTAGGATTATGGTTAGAGGTTAGGATCAGTGGTTAGTATTAAGGTTAGGGGTTGGGATTATGGTTAGAGGTTGGGATTATGGTTAGAGGTTAAGATTAGGGGTTAGGATTCGTTGTAAGGGTTAGGGGTTAGGATTATGGGTAGAGATTTGGGTTGTAATTAGGGGTTAGTATTAAGATTAGAGGTTAGGATTAGGGGTTAGGATTGGTAGTAAGGGTTAGGATTAGGAGTTAGGATTATGGGTAGAGGTCAGGATTAGGGGTTAGGATTATGGTTAGAGGTTAGGATTAGTGGTTAGTATTAAGATTAGAGGTTAGGATTAGGGGTTAGGATTGGTAGTAAGGGTTAGGATTATGGTTAGAAAGAGTACAGAACATGTAATACCTCCCTGTACTGTAGGAGGCGCTACCAGACACAAGTCAGTGCATACACTTCAGTAATACAGGTAAAGAATAGTAAAGAACATGTAATACCTCCCTGTACTGTAGGGGGCGCTGCCAGACACCAGTCAGTGTATGCACTTCAGTAATACAGGTAAAGAGTAGTACAGAACATGTAATACCTCCCTATACTGTAGGGGGCGCTACCAGTCAGTGCATGCACTTCAGTAATACAGGTAGAGTACAGAACATGTAATACTTCCCTGTACTGTAGGGGGCGCTACCAGACACCAGTCAGTGCATACACTTCAGTAATACAGGTAAAGAGTACAGAACATGTAATACCTCCCTGTACTGTAGGGGGCACTACCAGACACCAGTCAGTACATACACTTCAGTAATACATATAATACCTCCCTGTACTGTAGGGGGCGCTACCAGATACCAGTCAGTGCATACACTTCAGTAATACAGGTAAAGAGTACAGAACATATAATACCTCCCTGTACTGTAGGGGGCGCTACCAGACATCAGTCAGTACATACACTTCAGTAATACAGGTAAAGAATACAGAACATGTAATACCTCCCTATACTGTAGGAGGCGCTACCAGACACCAGTCAGTGCATACACTTCAGTAATACAGGTAAAGTGTACAGAACCAGTAATACCTTCCTGTACTGTAGAGGGCGCTACCAGACACAAGTCAGTGCATACACTTCAGTAATACAGGTAAAGAGTACAGAACATGTCATAACTCCCTGTACTGTAGGGGGCGCTACCAGACACCAGTCAGTGCATACACTTCAGTAATACAGGTAAAGAGTAGTACAGAACATGTAATACCTCCCTGTACTGTAGGGGGTGCTACCAGACACCAGTCAGTGCATACACTTCAGTAATACAGGTAAAGAGTACAGGACATGTAATACCTCCCTGTACTGTAGGGGGTGCTACCAGACACCAGTCAGTACATACACTTCAGTAATACAGGTAAAGAGTACAGGACATGTAATACCTCCCTGTACTGTAGGGGGTGCTACCAGACACCAGTCAGTACATACACTTCAGTAATACAGGTAAAGAGTACAGAACATGTAATACCTCCCTGTACTGTAGGGGGCGCTACCAGACACCAGTCAGTGTATACACTTCAGTAATACAGGTAAAGAGTACAGAACATGTAATACCTCCCTGTACTGTAGGGGGCGGTACCAGACACCAGTCAGTGCATACACTTCAGTAATACAGGTAAAGAGTACAGAACATGTAATACCTCCCTGTACTGTAGGGGGCGCTACCAGACACCAGTCAGTGCATACACTTCAGTAATACAGGTAAAGAGTACAGAACATGTAATACCTCCCTGTACTGTAGGGGGCGCTACCAGACACCAGTCAGTGCATACACTTCAGTAATACAGGTAAAGAGTACAGAACATGTAATACCTCCCTGTACTGTAGGGGGCGCTACCAGACACCAGTCAGTGCATACACTTCAGTAATACAGGTAAAGTGTACAGAACATGTAATACCTCCCTGTACTGTAGGGGGCACTACCAGACACCAGTCAGTACATACACTTCAGTAATACATATAATACCTCCCTGTATTGTAGGGGGCGCTACCAGACATCAGTCAGTACATACACTTCAGTAATACAGGTAAAGAGTACAGAACATGTAATACCTCCCTGTACTGTAGGGGGCGCTACCAGACACCAGTCAGTGCATACACTTCAGAAATACAGGTAAATAGTACAGAACATGTAATACCTCCCTGTACTGTAGGGGGCGCTACCAGACACCAGTCAGTGCATACACTTCAGTAATACAGGTAAAGTGTACAGAACCAGTAATACCTTCCTGTACTGTAGAGGGCGCTACCAGACACCAGTCAGTGCATACACTTCAGTAATACAGGTAAAGAGTACAGGACATGTAATACCTCCCTGTACTGTAGGGGGTGCTACCAGACACCAGTCAGTACATACACTTCAGTAATACAGGTAAAGAGTACAGAACATGTAATACCTCCCTGTACTGTAGGGGGCGCTACCAGACACCAGTCAGTGTATACACTTCAGTAATACAGGTAAAGAGTACAGAACATGTAATACCTCCCTGTACTGTAGGGGGCGGTACCAGACACCAGTCAGTGCATACACTTCAGTAATACAGGTAAAGAGTACAGAACATGTAATACCTCCCTGTACTGTAGGGGGCGCTACCAGACACCAGTCAGTGCATACACTTCAGTAATACAGGTAAAGAGTACAGAACATGTAATACCTCCCTGTACTGTAGGGGGCGCTACCAGACACCAGTCAGTGCATACACTTCAGTAATACAGGTAAAGAGTACAGAACATGTAATACCTCCCTGTACTGTAGGGGGCGCTACCAGACACCAGTCAGTGCATACACTTCAGTAATACAGGTAAAGTGTACAGAACATGTAATACCTCCCTGTACTGTAGGGGGCACTACCAGACACCAGTCAGTACATACACTTCAGTAATACATATAATACCTCCCTGTATTGTAGGGGACGCTACCAGACACCAGTCAGTGCATACACTTCAGTAATACAGGTAAAGAGTACAGAACATATAATACCTCCCTGTACTGTAGGGGGCGCTACCAGACATCAGTCAGTACATACACTTCAGTAATACAGGAAAAGAGTACAGAACATGTAATACCTCCCTGTACTGTAGGGGGCGCTACCAGACACCAGTCAGTGCATACACTTCAGAAATACAGGTAAATAGTACAGAACATGTAATACCTCCCTGTACTGTAGGGGGCGCTACCAGACACCAGTCAGTGCATACACTTCAGTAATACAGGTAAAGTGTACAGAACCAGTAATACCTTCCTGTACTGTAGAGGGCGCTACCAGACACAAGTCAGTGCATACACTTCAGTAATACAGGTAAAGAGTACAGAACATGTAATACCTCCCTGTACTGTAGGGGGCGCTACCAGACACCAGTCAGTACATACACTTCAGTAATACAGGTAAAGAGTACAGAACATGTAATACCTCCCTGTACTGTAGGGGGCGCTACCAGACACCAGTCAGTGCATACACTTCAGTAATACAGGTAAAGAGTACAGAACATGTAATACCTCCCTGTACTGTAGGGGGCGCTACCAGACACCAGTCAGTGTATACACTTCAGTAATACAGGTAAAGAGTACAGAACATGTAATACCTCCCTGTACTGTAGGAGGCGCTACCAGACATCAGTCAGTGCATACACTTCAGTAATACAGGTAAAGAGTACAGAACATGTAATACCTCCCTGTACTGTAGGGGGCACTACCAGACACCAGTCACTGCATACACTTCAGTAATACAGGTAAAGAGTACAGAACATGTAATACCTCCCTGTACTGTAGGGGGCGCTACCAGACACCAGTCAGTGCATACACTTCAGTAAAACAGGTAAAGAGTACAGAACATGTAATACCTCCCTGTACTGTAGGGGGCGCTACCAGACACCAGTCAGTGCATACACTTCAGTAATACAGGTAAAGTGTACAGAACATGTAATACCTCCCTGTACTGTAGGGGGCACTACCAGACACCAGTCAGTACATACACTTCAGTAATACATATAATACCTCCCTGTATTGTAGGGGACGCTACCAGACACCAGTCAGTGCATACACTTCAGTAATACAGGTAAAGAGTACAGAACATATAATACCTCCCTGTACTGTAGGGGGCGCTACCAGACATCAGTCAGTACATACACTTCAGTAATACAGGAAAAGAGTACAGAACATGTAATACCTCCCTGTACTGTAGGGGGCGCTACCAGACACCAGTCAGTGCATACACTTCAGAAATACAGGTAAATAGTACAGAACATGTAATACCTCCCTGTACTGTAGGGGGCGCTACCAGACACCAGTCAGTGCATACACTTCAGTAATACAGGTAAAGTGTACAGAACCAGTAATACCTTCCTGTACTGTAGAGGGCGCTACCAGACACAAGTCAGTGCATACACTTCAGTAATACAGGTAAAGAGTACAGAACATGTAATACCTCCCTGTACTGTAGGGGGCGCTACCAGACACCAGTCAGTACATACACTTCAGTAATACAGGTAAAGAGTACAGAACATGTAATACCTCCCTGTACTGTAGGGGGCGCTACCAGACACCAGTCAGTGCATACACTTCAGTAATACAGGTAAAGAGTACAGAACATGTAATACCTCCCTGTACTGTAGGGGGCGCTACCAGACACCAGTCAGTGTATACACTTCAGTAATACAGGTAAAGAGTACAGAACATGTAATACCTCCCTGTACTGTAGGAGGCGCTACCAGACATCAGTCAGTGCATACACTTCAGTAATACAGGTAAAGAGTACAGAACATGTAATACCTCCCTGTACTGTAGGGGGCGCTACCAGACATCAGTCAGTACATACACTTCAATAATACAGGGGTTTTACCAGTGAATGCCCATTCTGATTGGTCGGTTCTTCCAGCCGTTGACAGGTATCACAGATCTGGACTGTCCATAGTACCAAAGAAATAAAACAAAACCACTATGTAGTCCGTAGGGTAAAGATGAAATCACTTCATTTTATTAATGCGACATATAGTACATAAAAATTACACACAGCAATGGGCAGAGAAAAAGGATGTGGGTATTGGGGAGGGGGATAGTCATGGGCCCTATACAGCATACAAGAAACGGCAGTCCAGATATGCAGAAGGGTAAAATAGAGTAGAATGGTGGCTGGGATGATGGATGGATGAATATATATATATACATATATATACACACATATATATACACACATCAATCATTGTATTGTACCAAACCATAACCCCATATATTGTACTAAATAAAGTGCACAGAGTATATGGCAATGTATATGTGGTGTCTCGGGGTGTGAAGGTGAGGTGGATGGGGCAGGTGTTGTAGCCCAGGGGCAAGGTGTTATTAACCCCTGAATGTTCGTGACGCCAGGACGTGGTTTTCTCGGTAATCACCCAAACCGTAGTACCGCTATCCCAATGTTATGCAGGGCAATAATAATCCAAGACCAGGTAAGGGTTAACGGTAGCTTTACTGAGGTAGACAGATGGAATTAGTCTTTACAGCTAGGCCAGGATCCCAGAGAGGTGGCCAGCAACACAGAGAGATTGTAATGGCCGCCCCTCTTATAAAGGGGGGCTGAGGCAGAAGCCCATAGGTCAAGCTGCAGGTCACCTGGTTAGCTGGTGCTCTCTGGGTAACAAACATCATGTGAACACAATATCATGTGACTAACTCAAAGGTCCTTGATACATAACACACGTAACACTATATACATAATATATATTATTATGGGGAAGACACTGCAGGAGGGCCCCTAGGACACAGAGGGACTCAACCTGACAGGGCCCAAGTACTGTATGGGACTATATCCTGTACTGGGACATCACATGTATAAACAGAACGTATAAACTCAAAGAGTATATCACAACCGAGAGTGGTATTGCCCCAACACGTTACCCACAACATCTCCGACGTGTTTCACCAAAAAGGCTTCGTCTCCTGGATGTATGTTGTGTCTGGTTTATAGTTACAATGGTCCAGAACAGACCATTGTTTGATGATATTGTAAGTTGAGGGATGACTGTATGGAGGCTCGGTGTGCTCCTCGGGGGCGGGGATGCGGGTTCTTCGCCCTCTTAGTTTAATATGGAAGCCTGGATGACTGCAGGTAGACAATATTTCTACTTCTTAGGAAAAAACTAACTGAAAATTGTTGTTTCGTAAGTATTAAAGTATCTTGCACAGCTGATCGCAGGAAGTCCGAGTGCTGGGACCAAACCCCCCACGATCACCAGGACGGGACTTGGCGCCCAGTGAGGGGCACGGTCTGCAGATGGCACTGTCTCCAGTCATTTCTATGGGAGGGCAGCACTCGGGCATCATCGGCGCTCCTATAGAAATGAATGGAGGGCGTGCGGTCTACCGGTAGATGACATGCGCTTCTCACTCTGAGAGCAACAATCGGAACCCTCAAGATCAGCTACTTATCCCTTATCCTGTGGACAGGGGATACATAGACTTGCATTGAGGGGGCGGGGCTATGACATCACGAGCTCCCAGCTCAGCAGCGGAGTACCCCTTTAATGTATCCCCTTTAGTGTATCCCATAGAAATATGTTTAGGGGGCGTGTCAGCCAACACTTCGTGCAGTGGTTGAGCACGCCCCCTTCACACGGACTGCCTGGGCACCCCACGGGAGATCGCGGGGGTGGTCCCAGCAGTCAGACCCCCACCCCTGTGGATAAGGAATACGTTTTGCTATCCCGGAGTACTCCTTTAAATAATAAATAGAAAATGAAAATACTTACCTCCCATGCAGAACTCCAGCACTCGGTGTCCTTCCTCCTAGTGCAGGCGGCATTGAGGAGTGATGTCATCGCCCGAGCCAGGACAGAGGTCACGCATTGCACCCGCTATAGGCTACAGCCTGAAGCTTTCTGCAGACAGGGACGGCGCCGCTTATAGGCAAAATAGGCAGCCGCCTAGAGCGCCCCCTTAATGGGGGCACCGCTCTGAAGCCCCCGCCTATCCTAAGCCCCCACCCATCCGAAGCACCTGCCCATCAAGCAAAACCTCTGGCCCTCCCGTAATAATAAGCATTTTTCAGCCTGCTGGGGGAGCGAAGCGCCACCTCCCAGGCAGACGGGGCGATCACTAAGATCAGGTCCGTCCAACATCCTGACATTGCGCGCGCGCCTCCATACATTGAGAGGAGCCAATGGGTGGGGTCAAGGGGCCCTTTCGCTAGGGTGGCAAAAATCCTTGCACCAGGCCTGTCTGCGGCCTACACAGACTTGGTGGCGCCCCCTAGTGTCAGGATCCAGGACAAGTTTGCCTGAATTCTCTGGCTGCCATGATGATTATAAAGGGGGCGGTTTGGATGACTGCCCCATTATAATCTGCGGGGTCAGGTGGATTGGGGGGCACGGTCATTTGGTCCCTGACCGGGCTGTGTCCACATGATTGTCAAAGACGGGTGTCCCTGCTCCTTGTAAGGCAGTGGTGTCAAAGTGTGGCCCTCCAGATGTTGCAAAACTTCAACTCCCAGCGGCCAACGTCTATCCAGGCATACAGGGAGTTGAAGTTTTGCAACATCTGGAGGACTACAGTTTGAAGACCACTGCACAAAGGCCTTGATTTACCTTTGAGGGACAGTGTGGATCCTCTGGAGAAGGCAGACATACCTTTGGTTGTCCAGGGCATGCTGGGAGTTGAAGTTTTGCAACATCTGGAGGACTATAGTTTGAAGACCACTGCAAAAAGGCCTTGATTTACCTTTCAGGGACCGTGTGGATCCTCTGGAGAAGGCAGAAAGAGCTTTAGTTGTCCAGGGAATGCTGGGAGCTGAAGTATTGCCACATCTGGAGGGCCACAGTTTGACACCACTGTTGTATGGCTGCTCCGCCATCATAGTATATCTTCTTTAAAAATGAAGGGTGGATTTACAATGTACTATTGCTGATAATGAAAAAATGATAATTTACTGGGTCGTTAAGGGGTTAAGGTTTATACTCAATATTAAAATCTGTGTTATTTTCTGCAGATTCTTGTAGCAGGAGATCAGAGGAGAATCTTATATCTTCAGATTATAAAGCAGATGATGATATCACACAAGATACATATGAAGAACATTCCATTATCCCAGATACACCCTCAGCCCTTCACAGCCAAGATCTGTCATCTCATCCTTATATACAGGTCCTGTCTTCTCACTCATCACAGGATGTTCAGCAAAAAAAAAAGTAAGATGGAATATATATGTTCAGAATGTGGGAAATGTTGTGCTCGGAAAACAGATCTTTTAAAGCATCTAAAAGTTCACACAGGAGAGAAGCCGTTTTCGTGTTCAGAATGTGGGAAATGTTTTAGGAACAAATCAAATCTTGTTCAACATCAAAAAAACTCACAAAGGGGAGAAGCCAGTTTTGTGTTCAGAATGTGGGAAACGTTTTACACATCAAGGCAATCTTGTTCAACACTTAAGAATTCACACAGGGGAGAGGCCATTTGCGTGTTCGAAATGTGATAAATGTTTTTCTGAGAAATCGTATCTTTTTAAACATCAGAGAAGTCACACAGGGGAGAAACCATTTTCATGTCCAGAATGTGGGAAATGTTTTTCTATCAAATCAACTCTTTTTCAACATCAAAGAACTCATACAGGAGAGAAGCCATTTTCATGTTCAGAACGTGAGAAATGTTTCTCTGATAAAGCAAAACTTCTTAAACATCAAAGACGCTACACAGGGGAGAAACCATTTCAATGTCCAGAATGTGGGAAATGTTTTACTGAGAGATCAAATCTTCTTAAACATCAAAGACTTCACACAGGGGAGAAACCCTTTTCATGTTCAGAATGTGGCAAATGTTTTCCTAGGAATGCAGACCTTGTTAAACATCAAAAAACTCACACAGGGGAGAAACCATTTCCATGTCCAGAATATGGGAAATGTTTTACTGAGAGATCAAATCTTGTTAAACATCAAAGAATTCACACAGGGGAGAAGCCTTTTTCATGTTCAGAATGTGGGAAGTGTTTTATTCTGAAATCAATTCTTGTTATACATCAAAGAACTCACACAGGGGAGAGGCCATTTTCATGTTCAGAATGTGGAAAATGTTTTACTCGGAAATCAGCTCTTCGTCAGCATCAAAGATTTCACCCATGAAAGAAGCCGATTCAGAGCAATAAATGATGCAGATAAAACATCTATATATTAACCATGTACATAGGATATCTGACATTTATACATATATCATATACTGCATCTCCAAACTTGTTACCAATTGTTAATAAAAGTTTTCTTTTGAAACCTATCCAGCTATGTCATGTCATACAGCTCAGCTACATACACATTACACATATACAGCTCTACTGTGTACACATCCAGCTCAGCTACATGTACATTACACATATACAGCTCTACTGTGTACACATCCAGCTCAGCTACATGTACATTACACATATACAGCTCTACTTTGTACACATACAGCTCAGCTACATGTACATTACACATATACAGCTCTACTGTGTACACATACAGCTCAGCTACATGTACATTACACATATACAGCTCTACTGTGTACACATACAGCTCAGCTACATGCACATTACACATATACAGCCTAATGTGTACACATACAGCTCAGCTACATGTACATTACACATATACAGCTCTACTTTGTACACATACAGCTCAGCTACATGTACATTACACATATACAGCTCTACTGTGTACACATACAGCTCAGCTACATGTACATTACACATATACAGCTCTACTGTGTACACATACATCTCAGCTACATGTACATTACACATATACAGCTCTACTGTGTACACATACAGCTCAGCTACATGTACATTACACATATACAGCACTACTGTGTACACATACAGCTCAGCTACATGCACATTACACATATACAGCTCTACTGTGTACACATACAGCTCAGCTACATGTACATTACACATATACAGCTCTACTTTGTACACATACAGCTCAGCTACATGTACATTACACATATACAGCTCTACTTTGTACACATACAGCTCAGCTACATGTACATTACACATATACAGCCTAATGTGTACACATACAGCTCAGCTACATGTACATTACACATATACAGCTCTACTGTGTACACATACAGCTCAGCTACATGTACATTACACATATACAGCTCTACTTTGTACACATACAGCTCAGCTACATGTACATTACACATATACAGCTCTACTGTGTACACATACAGCTCAGCTACATGTACATTACACATATACAGCTCTACTGTGTACACATACAGCTCAGCTACATGTACATTACACATATACAGCACTATTGTGTACACATACAGCTCAGCTACATGCACATTACACATATACAGCTCTACTGTGTACACATACAGCTCAGCTACATGTACATTACATATATACAGCTCTACTGTGTACACATAAAGCTCAGCTACATGTACATTACACATATACAGCTCTACTTTGTACACATACAGCTCAGCTACATGTACATTACACATATACAGCTCTACTGTGTACACATACAGCTCAGCTACATGTACATTACACACAGCTCTACTGTGTACACATACAGCTCAGCAACATGTACATTACACATATACAGCTCTACTGTGTACACATACAGCTCAGCTACATGCACATTACACATATACAGCTCTACTGTGTACACATACAGCTCAGCTACATGTACATTACAAATATACAGCTCTACTGTGTACACATACAGCTCAGCTACATGTACATTACACATACAGCTCTACTGTGTACACATACAGCTCAGCTACATGTACATTACACACATACAGCTCTACTGTGTACACATACAGCTCAGCTACATGTACATTACACATATACAGCTCTACTGTGTACACATACAGCTCAGCTACATGTACATTACACATATACAGCTCTACTGTGTACACATACAGCTCAGCTACATGCACATTACACATAAACAGCTCTACTGTGTACACATACAGCTCAGCTACATGTACATTACACATATACAGCTCTACTGTGTACACATACAGCTCAGCTACATGCACATTACACATATACAGCTCAGCTACATGTACATTACACATATACAGCTCTACTGTGTACACATACAGCTCAGCTACATGCACATTACACATAAACAGCTCTACTGTGTACACATACAGCTCAGCTACATGCACATTACACATATACAGCTCTACTGTGTACACATACATCTCAGCTACATGTACATTACACATATACAGCACTACTGTGTACACATACAGCTCAGCTACATGTACATTACACATATACAGCTCTACTTTGTACACATACAGCTCAGCTACATGTACATTACACATATACAGCTCTACTGTGTACACATACAGCTCAGCTACATGTACATTACACATATACAGCTCTACTGTGTACACATACAGCTCAGCTACATGCACATTACACATATACAGCCTAATGTGTACACATACAGCTCAGCTACATGTACATTACACATATACAGCTCTACTGTGTACACATACAGCTCAGCTACATGTACATTACACATATACAGCTCTACTGTGTACACATACAGCTCAGCTACATGTACATTACACATATACAGCTCTACTTTGTACACATACAGCTCAGCTACATGTACATTACACATATACAGCTCTACTGTGTACACATACAGCTCAGCTACATGTACATTACACATATACAGCTCTACTTTGTACACATACAGCTCAGCTACATGTACATTACACATATACAGCTCTACTTTGTACACATACAGCTCAGCTACATGTACATTACACATATACAGCTCTACTGTGTACACATACAGCTCAGCTACATGTACATTACACATATACAGCACTATTGTGTACACATACAGCTCAGCTACATGTACATTACACATATACAGCTCTACTGTGTACACATACAGCTCAGCTACATGTACATTACACATATACAGCTCTACTGTGTACACATACAGCTCAGCAACATGCACATTACACATATACAGCTCTACTGTGTACACATACAGCTCAGCTACATGTACATTACACATAGACAGCTCTACTGTGTACACATACAGCTCAGCTACATGTACATTACACATATACAGCACTACTGTGTACACATACAGCTCAGCTACATGTACATTACACATATACAGCTCTACTGTGTACACATACAGCTCAGCTACATGTAAATTACACATACAGCTCTACTGTGTACACATACAGCTCAGCTACATGCACATTACACATATACAGCTCTACTGTGTACACATACAGCTCAGCTACATGTACATTACACATATACAGCTCTACTGTGTACACATACAGCTCAGCTACATGCACATTACACATATACAGCTCTACTGTGTACACATACAGCTCAGCTACATGTACATTACACATATACAGCTCTACTGTGTACACATACAGCTCAGCTACATGTACATTACACATATACAGCTCTACCGTGTACACGTACAGCTCAGCTACATGTACATTACACATATACAGCTCTACTGTGTACACATACAGCTCAGCTACATGCACATTACACATATACAGCTCTACTGTGTACACATACAGCTCAGCTACATGCACATTACACATATAGCTCTACTGTGTACACATACAGCTCAGCTACATGCACATTACACATATACAGCTCTACTGTGTATACATATAGCTCAGCTACATGCACATTACACATATACAGCTCTACTGTGTACACATACAGCTCAGCTACATGCACATTACACATATACAGCTCTACTGTGTACATATACAGCTCAGCTACATGTACATTACACATATACAGCTCTACTGTGTACACATACAGCTCAGCTACATGTACATTACACATATACAGCTCTACTGTGTACACATACAGCTCAGCTACATGTACATTACACATATACAGCTCTACTGTGTACACATACAGCTCAGCTACATGTACATTACACATATACAGCTCTACTGTGTACACATACAGCTCAGCTACATGTACATTACACATATACAGCTCTACTTTGTACACATACAGCTCAGCTACATGTACATTACACATATACAGCTCTACTGTGTACACATACAGCTCAGCTACATGTACATTACACATATACAGCTCTACTGTGTACACATACAGCTCAGCTACATGCACATTACACATATACAGCCTAATGTGTACACATACAGCTCAGCTACATGTACATTACACATATACAGCTCTACTTTGTACACATACAGCTCAGCTACATGTACATTACACATATACAGCTCTACTGTGTACACATACAGCTCAGCTACATGTACATTACACATATACAGCTCTACTGTGTACACATACATCTCAGCTACATGTACATTACACATATACAGCTCTACTGTGTACACATACAGCTCAGCTACATGTACATTACACATATACAGCACTACTGTGTACACATACAGCTCAGCTACATGCACATTACACATATACAGCTCTACTGTGTACACATACAGCTCAGCTACATGTACATTACACATATACAGCTCTACTTTGTACACATACAGCTCAGCTACATGTACATTACACATATACAGCTCTACTTTGTACACATACAGCTCAGCTACATGTACATTACACATATACAGCCTAATGTGTACACATACAGCTCAGCTACATGTACATTACACATATACAGCTCTACTGTGTACACATACAGCTCAGCTACATGTACATTACACATATACAGCTCTACTTTGTACACATACAGCTCAGCTACATGTACATTACACATATACAGCTCTACTGTGTACACATACAGCTCAGCTACATGTACATTACACATATACAGCTCTACTGTGTACACATACAGCTCAGCTACATGTACATTACACATATACAGCACTATTGTGTACACATACAGCTCAGCTACATGCACATTACACATATACAGCTCTACTGTGTACACATACAGCTCAGCTACATGTACATTACATATATACAGCTCTACTGTGTACACATAAAGCTCAGCTACATGTACATTACACATATACAGCTCTACTTTGTACACATACAGCTCAGCTACATGTACATTACACATATACAGCTCTACTGTGTACACATACAGCTCAGCTACATGTACATTACACACAGCTCTACTGTGTACACATACAGCTCAGCAACATGTACATTACACATATACAGCTCTACTGTGTACACATACAGCTCAGCTACATGCACATTACACATATACAGCTCTACTGTGTACACATACAGCTCAGCTACATGTACATTACAAATATACAGCTCTACTGTGTACACATACAGCTCAGCTACATGTACATTACACATACAGCTCTACTGTGTACACATACAGCTCAGCTACATGTACATTACACACATACAGCTCTACTGTGTACACATACAGCTCAGCTACATGTACATTACACATATACAGCTCTACTGTGTACACATACAGCTCAGCTACATGTACATTACACATATACAGCTCTACTGTGTACACATACAGCTCAGCTACATGCACATTACACATAAACAGCTCTACTGTGTACACATACAGCTCAGCTACATGTACATTACACATATACAGCTCTACTGTGTACACATACAGCTCAGCTACATGCACATTACACATATACAGCTCAGCTACATGTACATTACACATATACAGCTCTACTGTGTACACATACAGCTCAGCTACATGCACATTACACATAAACAGCTCTACTGTGTACACATACAGCTCAGCTACATGCACATTACACATATACAGCTCTACTGTGTACACATACATCTCAGCTACATGTACATTACACATATACAGCACTACTGTGTACACATACAGCTCAGCTACATGTACATTACACATATACAGCTCTACTTTGTACACATACAGCTCAGCTACATGTACATTACACATATACAGCTCTACTGTGTACACATACAGCTCAGCTACATGTACATTACACATATACAGCTCTACTGTGTACACATACAGCTCAGCTACATGCACATTACACATATACAGCCTAATGTGTACACATACAGCTCAGCTACATGTACATTACACATATACAGCTCTACTGTGTACACATACAGCTCAGCTACATGTACATTACACATATACAGCTCTACTGTGTACACATACAGCTCAGCTACATGTACATTACACATATACAGCTCTACTTTGTACACATACAGCTCAGCTACATGTACATTACACATATACAGCTCTACTGTGTACACATACAGCTCAGCTACATGTACATTACACATATACAGCTCTACTTTGTACACATACAGCTCAGCTACATGTACATTACACATATACAGCTCTACTTTGTACACATACAGCTCAGCTACATGTACATTACACATATACAGCTCTACTGTGTACACATACAGCTCAGCTACATGTACATTACACATATACAGCACTATTGTGTACACATACAGCTCAGCTACATGTACATTACACATATACAGCTCTACTGTGTACACATACAGCTCAGCTACATGTACATTACACATATACAGCTCTACTGTGTACACATACAGCTCAGCAACATGCACATTACACATATACAGCTCTACTGTGTACACATACAGCTCAGCTACATGTACATTACACATAGACAGCTCTACTGTGTACACATACAGCTCAGCTACATGTACATTACACATATACAGCACTACTGTGTACACATACAGCTCAGCTACATGTACATTACACATATACAGCTCTACTGTGTACACATACAGCTCAGCTACATGTAAATTACACATACAGCTCTACTGTGTACACATACAGCTCAGCTACATGCACATTACACATATACAGCTCTACTGTGTACACATACAGCTCAGCTACATGTACATTACACATATACAGCTCTACTGTGTACACATACAGCTCAGCTACATGCACATTACACATATACAGCTCTACTGTGTACACATACAGCTCAGCTACATGTACATTACACATATACAGCTCTACTGTGTACACATACAGCTCAGCTACATGTACATTACACATATACAGCTCTACCGTGTACACGTACAGCTCAGCTACATGTACATTACACATATACAGCTCTACTGTGTACACATACAGCTCAGCTACATGCACATTACACATATACAGCTCTACTGTGTACACATACAGCTCAGCTACATGCACATTACACATATAGCTCTACTGTGTACACATACAGCTCAGCTACATGCACATTACACATATACAGCTCTACTGTGTATACATATAGCTCAGCTACATGCACATTACACATATACAGCTCTACTGTGTACACATACAGCTCAGCTACATGCACATTACACATATACAGCTCTACTGTGTACATATACAGCTCAGCTACATGTACATTACACATATACAGCTCTACTGTGTACACATACAGCTCAGCTACATGTACATTACACATATACAGCTCTACTGTGTACACATACAGCTCAGCTACATGTACATTACACATATACAGCTCTACTGTGTACACATACAGCTCAGCTACATGTACATTACACATATACAGCTCTACTGTGTACACATACAGCTCAGCTACATGTACATTACACATATACAGCTCTACTGTGTACACATACAGGTCAGCCACATGTACATTACACATATACACCACTACTGTGTACACATACAGCTCAGCTACATGCACATTACACATATACAGCTCTACTGTGTACACATACATCTCAGCTACATTACACATATACAGCTCTACTGTGTACACATACAGCTCAGCTACATGGACATTACACATATACAGCTCTACTGGGTACACATACAGCTCAGCTACATGTACATTACACATATACAGCTCTACTGTGTACACATACAGCTCAGCTACATGTACATTACACATATAAAGCTCTACTGTGTACACATACAGCTCACCTACATGCACATTACACATATACAGCTCTACTGTGTACACATACAGCTCAGCTACATGTACATTACACATATACAGCACTACTGTGTACACATACAGCTCAGCTACATGTACATTACACATATACAGCTCTACTGTGTACACATACAGCTCAGCTACATGCACATTACACATATACAGCTCTACTGTGTACACATACAGCTCAGCTACATGCACATTACACATATACAGCTCTACTGTGTACACATACAGCTCAGCTACATGCACATTACACATATACAGCTCTACTGTGTACACATACAGCTCAGCTACATGTACATTACACATATACAGCACTACTGTGTACACATACAGCTCAGCTACATGTACATTACACATACAGCTCTACTGTGTACACATACAGCTCAGCTACATGTACATTACACATATACAGCTCTACTGTGTACACATACAGCTCAGCTACATGTACATTACACATATACAGCTCTACTGTGTACACATACAGCTCAGCTACATGTACATTACACATATACAGCTCTACTGTGTACACATACAGCTCAGCTACATGTACATTACACATATACAGCTCTACTGTGTACACATACAGCTCAGCTACATGTACATTACACATATACAGCTCTACTGTGTACACATACAGCTCAGCTACATGCACATTACACATATACAGCTCTACTGTGTACACATACAGCTCAGCTACATGCACATTACACACATACAGCTCTACTGTGTACACATACAGCTCAGCTACATGTACATTACACACAGCTCTACTGTGTACACATACAGCTCAGCTACATGTACATTACACATATACAGCTCTACTGTGTACACATACAGCTCAGCTACATGTACATTACACATATACAGCTCTACTGTGTACACATACAGCTCAGCTACATGTACATTACACATATACAGCTCTACTGTGTACACATACAGCCCAGCTACATGTACATTACACATATACAGCTCTACTGTGTACACATACAGCCCAGCTACATGTACATTACACATATACAGCTCTACTGTGTACACATACAGCCCAGCTACATGTACATTACACATATACAGCTCTACTGTGTACACATACAGCTCAGCTACATGCACATTACACATATACAGCACTACTGTGTACACATACAGCTCAGCTACATGCACATTACACATATACAGCTCTACTGTGTACACATACAGCTCAGCTACATGCACATTACACATATACAGCTCTACTGTGTACACATACAGCTCAGCTACATGCACATTACACACATACAGCTCTACTGTGTACACATACAGCTCAGCTACATGTACATTACACACAGCTCTACTGTGTACACATACAGCTCAGCTACATGTACATTACACATATACAGCTCTACTGTGTACACATACAGCTCAGCTACATGCACATTACACATATACAGCTCTACTGTGTACACATACAGCTCAGCTACATGTACATTACACATATACAGCTCTACTGTGTACATACAGCTCAGCTACATGTACATTACACATATACAGCTCTACTGTGTACATATACAGCTCAGCTACATGTACATTACACATATACAGCTCTACTGTGTACACATACAGCTCAGCTACATGCACATTACACATATACAGCTCTACTGTGTACACATACAGCTCAGCTACATGTACATTACACATATACAGCTCTACTGTGTACACATACAGCTCAGCTACATGTACATTACACATATACAGCTCTACTATGTACACATACAGCTCAGCTACATGTACATTACACATATACAGCTCTACTGTGTACACATACAGCTCAGCTACATGTACATTACACACAGCTCTACTGTGTACACATACAGCTCAGCTACATGTACATTACACATATACAGCTCTACTGTGTACACATACAGCTCAGCTACATGTACATTACACATATACAGCTCTACTGTGTACACATACAGCTCAGCTACATGTACATTACACATATACAGCTCTACTGTGTACACATACAGCTCAGCTACATGCACATTACACATATACAGCTCTACTGTGTACACATACAGCTCAGCTACATGCACATTACACATATACATCTCTACTGTGTACACATACAGCTCAGCTACATGCACATTACACATATACAGCTCTACTGTGTACACATACAGCTCAGCTACATGTACATTACATATATACAGCTCTACTGTGTACACATACAGCTCAGCTACATGCACATTACACATATACAGCTCTACTGTGTACACATACAGCTCAGCTACATGTACATTACACATATACAGCTCTACTGTGTACACATACAGCTCAGCTACATGTACATTACACATATACAGCTCTACTGTGTACACATACAGCTCAGCTACATGTACATTACACATATACATCTCTACTGTGTACACATACAGCTCAGCTACATGTACATTACATATACAGCTCTACTGTGTACACGTACAGCTCAGCTACATGTACATTACACATATACAGCTCTACTGTGTACACATACAGCTCAGCTACATGTACATTACACATATACATCTCTACTGTGTACACATACAGCTCAGCTACATGTACATTACATATACAGCTCTACTGTGTACACATACAGCTCAGCTACATGTACATTACACATATACAGCTCTACTGTGTACACATACAGCTCAGCTACATGTACATTACACATATACAGCTCTACTGTGTACACATACAGCTCAGCTACATGTACATTACACATATACAGCTCTACTGTGTACACATACAGCTCAGCTACATGTACATTACACATACAGCTCTACTGTGTACACATACAGCTCAGCTACATGTACATTACACATATACAGCTCTACTGTGTACACATACAGCTCAGCTACATGTACATTACACATATACAGCTCTACTGTGTACACATACAGCTCAGCTACATGTACATTACACATATACAGCTCTACTGTGTACACATACAGCTCAGCTACATGTACATTACACATATACATCTCTACTGTGTACACATACAGCTCAGCTACATGTACATTACACATATACAGCTCTACTGTGTACACATACAGCTCAGCTACATGTACATTACACATACAGCTCTACTGTGTACACATACAGCTCAGCTACATGTACATTACACATATACAGCTCTACTGTGTACACATACAGCTCAGCTACATGTACATTACACATATACAGCTCTACTGTGTACACATACAGCTCAGCTACATGTACATTACACATATACAGCTCTACTGTGTACACATACAGCTCAGCTACATGTACATTACACACAGCTCTGCTGCAGACATATATAACACACACATACACAGCTCTGCACCACGCACATCACACACACACAGCTCTGCTGCATACACATAACTTCAGCTCATCCAGCAGCGATCACAACCAGCACAGCAGAGTCCTGCATACACTGAGCAGAGGAGCCTAGAGCAGCAGCCCCTGATCATGTGACTCCTCCTCCTCCATGTGACTGATCACATGACGGTGACATCATCGCAGGTCCTGTAAGTACACGGCTCCTCTACAGATACAGGTATGTGGGTTCGGTCACCATCAGGATTATTGGGGATGTTTATTATTAACCCTTTATAGACAGTTCCGGGTGGTTTGGGGGGTGGGATCAGCTGAGATGATGGCCGGAGGGCCCCTTACTTGCTCCGGGCTCTGATCACCTCTAAGTATAGAAGATCAGCGATAACACTGATCACTATGTCCGAGCGTTATTCAGGGGTTGTAATAGAAGCCCCTCCCCTAATAAGCTTATACCGCCCCCACTTCTCCCATATTTCTAATAATGTAGGTGGGCGTGGCTTAGACATGACGCTGTGATGACGTCTAGAAGCTTTGTGTCAGCATTTTTCCCCTGATTTCCCTCCTATACTGCCCCCAGAGGATACAACAAGTAAATAAGTGAGTTACACCCCGGATATCCGGCAGGATCTATTACAATGTTATATTACACTAACCAGAAGACCGAGAATCACAGGGGTGAGTGCAAAAAGGTGAGGGGTCAGGTGATGATTAGAGAGGTGACCCTGCTGGGACATTATACAGTAATGGAGGGGTCAGGTGATGATTAGAGAGGTGACCCTGCTGGGACATTATACAGTAATGGAGGGGTCAGGTGATGATTAGAGAGGTGACCCTGCTGGGACATTATACAGTAATGGAGGGGTCAGGTGATGATTAGAGAGGTGACCCTGCTGGGACATTATACAGTAATGGAGGGGTCTGGTGATGATTGGAGAGGTGACACTGCTGGGTCATTATACAGTAATGGAGGGGTCTGGTGATGACTGGAGAGGTGACACTGCTGGGACATTATACAGTAATGGAGGGGTCAGGTGATGATTAGAGAGGTGACCCTGCTGGGTCATTATACAGTAATGGAGGGGTCAGGTGATGATTAGAGAGGTGACACTGCTGGGACATTATACAGTAATGGAGGGGTCTGGTGATGATTAGAGAGGTGACCCTGCTGGGACATTATACAGTAATGGAGGGGTCTGGTGATGACTGGAGAGGTGACACTGCTGGGACATTATACAGTAATGGAGGGGTCAGGTGATGATTAGAGAGGTGACCCTGCTGGGACATTATACAGTAATGGAGGGGTCTGGTGATGATTAGAGAGGTGACCCTGCTGGGACATTATACAGTAATGGAGGGGTCAGGTGATGATTAGAGAGGTGACCCTGCTGGGACATTATACAGTAATGGAGGGGTCAGGTGATGATTAGAGAGGTGACCCTGCTGGGACATTATACAGTAATGGAGGGGTCTGGTGATGACTGGAGAGGTGACACTGCTGGGACATTATACAGTAATGGAGGGGTCTGGTGATGACTGGAGAGGTGACACTGCTGGGACATTATACAGTAATGGAGGGGTCTGGTGATGACTGGAGAGGTGACACTGCTGGGACATTATACAGTAATGGAGGGGTCTGGTGATGACTGGAGAGGTGACACTGCTGGACATTATACAGTAATGGAGGGGTCTGGTGATGACTGGAGAGGTGACCCTGCTGGGACATTATACAGTAATGGAGGGGTCTGGTGATGACTGGAGAGGTGACACTGCTGGGACATTATACAGTAATGGAGGGGTCTGGTGATGACTGGAGAGGTGACACTGCTGGGACATTATACAGTAATGGAGGAGTCTGGTGATGATTGGAGAGGTGACACTGCTGTGACATTATACAGTAATGGAGGGGTCTGGTGATGATTAGAGAGGTGACACTGCTGGGACATTATACAGTAATGGAGGGGTCTGGTGATGACTGGAGAGGTGACACTGCTGGGACATTATACAGTAATGGAGGGGTCTGGAGATGACTGGAGAGGTGACACTGCTGGAACATTGTACAGTAATGGAGGGGTCTGGTGATGACTGGAGAGGTGACACTGCTGGGAATGCTGGGACATTATACAGTAATGGAGGGGTCTGGTGATGACTGGAGAGGTGACACTGCTGGGACATTATACAGTAATGGAGGGGTCTGGTGATGACTGGAGAGGTGACACTGCTGGGACATTATACAGTAATGGAGGGGTCTGGTGATGACAGGAGAGGTGACACTGCTAGGACATTATACAGTAATGGAGGGGTCTGGTGATGACTGGAGAGGTGACACTGCTGGGACATTATACAGTAATGGAGGGGTCTGGAGATGACTGGAGAGGTGACACTGCTGGAACATTGTACAGTAATGGAGGGGTCTGGTGATGACTGGAGAGGTGACACTGCTGGGAATGCTGGGACATTATACAGTAATGGAGGGGTCAGGTGATGATTAGAGAGGTGACCCTGCTGGGACATTATACAGTAATGGAGGGGTCTGGAGATGACTGGAGAGGTGACACTGCTGGGACATTATACAGTAATGGAGGGGTCTGGTGATGACTGGAGAGGTGACACTGCTGGGACATTATACAGTAATGGAGGGGTCTGGTGATGACTGGAGAGGTGACACTGCTGGGACATTATACAGTAATGGAGGGGTCTGGTGATGACTGGAGAGGTGACACTGCTGGGACATTATACAGTAATGGAGGGGTCTGGTGATGACTGGAGAGGTGACACTGCTGGGATATTATACAGTAAAGGAGGGGTCAGGTGATGATTAGAGAGGTGACCCTGCTGGGACATTATACAGTAATGGAGGGGTCTGGTGATGACTGGAGAGGTGACACTGCTGGGACATTATACAGTAATGGAGGGGTCTGGTGATGATTAGAGAGGTGACACTGCTGGGACATTATACAGTAATGGAGGGGTCTGGTGATGACTGGAGAGGTGGCACTGCTGGGACATTATACAGTAATGGAGGAGTCTGGTGATGATTAGAGAGGTGACACTGCTGGGACATTATACAGTAATGGAGGGGTCTGGTGATGACTGGAGAGGTGGCACTGCTGGGACATTATACAGTAATGGAGGGGTCTGGTGATGACTGGAGAGGTGACACTGCTGGGACATTATACAGTAATGGAGGGGTCTGGTGATGACTGGAGAGGTGACACTGCTGGGACATTATACAGTAATGGAGGGGTCTGGTGATGACTGGAGAGGTGACACTGCTGGGACATTATACAGTAATGGAGGGGTCTGGTGATGACTGGAGAGGTGACACTGCTGGGACATTATACAGTAATGGAGGGGTCTGGTGATGACAGGAGAGGTGACACTGCTAGGACATTATACAGTAATGGAGGGGTCTGGTGATGACTGGAGAGGTGACACTGCTGGGACATTATACAGTAATGGAGGGGTCTGGAGATGACTGGAGAGGTGACACTGCTGGAACATTGTACAGTAATGGAGGGGTCTGGTGATGACTGGAGAGGTGACACTGCTGGGAATGCTGGGACATTATACAGTAATGGAGGGGTCAGGTGATGATTAGAGAGGTGACCCTGCTGGGACATTATACAGTAATGGAGGGGTCTGGAGATGACTGGAGAGGTGACACTGCTGGGACATTATACAGTAATGGAGGGGTCTGGTGATGACTGGAGAGGTGACACTGCTGGGACATTATACAGTAATGGAGGGGTCTGGTGATGACTGGAGAGGTGACACTGCTGGGACATTATACAGTAATGGAGGGGTCTGGTGATGACTGGAGAGGTGACACTGCTGGGACATTATACAGTAATGGAGGGGTCTGGTGATGACTGGAGAGGTGACACTGCTGGGATATTATACAGTAAAGGAGGGGTCAGGTGATGATTAGAGAGGTGACCCTGCTGGGACATTATACAGTAATGGAGGGGTCTGGTGATGACTGGAGAGGTGACACTGCTGGGACATTATACAGTAATGGAGGGGTCTGGTGATGATTAGAGAGGTGACACTGCTGGGACATTATACAGTAATGGAGGGGTCTGGTGATGACTGGAGAGGTGGCACTGCTGGGACATTATACAGTAATGGAGGAGTCTGGTGATGATTAGAGAGGTGACACTGCTGGGACATTATACAGTAATGGAGGGGTCTGGTGATGACTGGAGAGGTGGCACTGCTGGGACATTATACAGTAATGGAGGGGTCTGGTGATGACTGGAGAGGTGACACTGCTGGGACATTATACAGTAATGGAGGGGTCTGGTGATGACTGGAGAGGTGACACTGCTGGGACATTATACAGTAATGGAGGGGTCTGGTGATGACTGGAGAGGTGACACTGCTGGGACATTATACAGTAATGGAGGGGTCTGGTGATGACTGGAGAGGTGACACTGCTGGGACATTATACAGTAATGGAGGGGTCTGGTGATGACTGGAGAGGTGACACTGCTGGGAATGCTGGGACATTATACAGTAACACCACTGGAGGGGTCGGGGTGATGACTGTATCATTATGTGTCAGGTTCCTATAAGGTGTCAGGACGTGGCGGTCTATTTCTCCATGGAGGAGTGGGAGTATGTAGAAGGACACAAGGATCAGTACAAGGATCAGGTCATGATGGAGGATCAGCAGCCCCTCACATCACCAGGTAATAGACATGACTATATACACACGTCCTCTCATTATTTGTATGTAAAGAATGAATTCAGTCTCTGTATGTGTTCCCTACAGTCAGATCCAGTAAGAGAACAGCACCAGAGAGGTGTCCCCGTCCTCTTGATGAGCAGAATATGGAAAATATAGATCTGATCTATATTAATGCTCCAGACATAAAGGAAGAAGAAGAGAAGACAGAAGTGAGCGGCGATGAGCAGTATAAAAAGAACATTTCTACAGGAAAAGATTTCATCTATATTATTTCTACAGACATAAAAAAAGAAAAGGAGACAGATGTGAGCGGCGATGAGCAGTATGTGGAGGACATTTCTACAGGGAAAGATTTTATCTATGTTAATGCTACAGACATAAAGGAAGAAGAAGAGACAAATGTGAGCGGTGATAAGCAGTATAAGGAGGACATTCCTATAGGGAAAGATCTGATCTATATTAATACCACAGACCTAAAGAAAGAAGAAGAAGAGACAGATGTGAGCGGTGATGATCAGTATAAGGAGGACCTTCCTTCAGGGAAAGATCTGATCTATATTAATGCTCCAGACATAATAGTAAAAGTAGAAGAAGAGACAGATGTGAGCAGTGATGAGCAGTATAAGGAGGACGTTCCTACAGGTAATCGCTCAGGTGAGTAGTAACCACTAAATACAGAGAAGGGTCACAGATTCTATTCAGTCACCGGCTGCAATAATATTTTCGGGAAGTATTGGTGTAACTAGAATCTTTGGGACTCCAGGGTAAATACGATCCCCTCCCCCTCTATATTGACTCTATAGCAGTCGACTTGATACCATCACCACTACATAGTGACAGAATAATACCGCCATACTGTTTATGAATCACATTATATACAGACTAATATTCCCCCATATAGAGACCATATAGCAGTAGATCCCAGCAGTGACTGACAGGTGACGTCTTCCTGGAGTCGTTCTCTTCCCTTTTGTACGCTGAGCGGACTCGTTGTAGTAACTCTGCATAGATCCCATGTCTATGATTGTCCTGGACACTTTCTTCTGCCCCAAAGACCCCGAAAAGTCTTAGTCCAGTTACCCCAGCTATGGGTCCTACCAGGGGTCAGTCAGCGACAAAGAAGCTGCAAACTTATGCCTGAACCGCTACACAAGATGGCGCTGGTACCTTCCAAAGAATCCTGAGGAGATGGGATAAGCGTCTGATTGTGGGGGTCGTCCCGCTGGGGAACCCCGCGATCTTGGCTGTGGCACCCCCAGTTATCAGCTGCCCAGATTGAATTCACTTTGTGGCTGATGATGGGCGAGGCAGGGGATGGAGCATCGTGACATCACTGCTCCGCCCCTCGTGATGTCACAGTCCGCCCCCTCAATACAAGTCTATGGGAGGGTGTGTAACGGCCTGTGATGTCATGAGGGGCGGAGCCGTGATGTCACGATGCTCCATCCCCTGCATCGCCAGTCATCAGCCACAGAGCGAATTCGCTCTGGGCGGCTGATAATGACGGGGTGACACAGCAGAGATCGTGGGGGTCCCCAGCGGCGAGACCCCCGTGATCAGACATCTTATCCCCCTATCCTTTGGATATTGGATAAGATGTCTAGGGGTAGAGTACTCCTTTAACTCTCTAGGATCCATATCACCTCTATGTAGTCACAGATAGAATTCCTGATCACCTCCAGTGGTTTATACTCCTCATATTACAATAATACATGAGAGAGTCTGCAATCCTCTGGATCCTACTTACCCTACTCGTGTGCTCCTCTGGATCCTACTTATCCTACTCGTGTGCTCCTCTGGATCCTACTTACCCTACTCGTGTGCTCCTCTGGATCCTACTTATCCTACTCGTGTGCTCCTCTGGATCCTACTTATCCTACTCGTGTGCTCCTCTGGATCCTACTTACCCTACTCGGTGTGCTCCTCTGGATCCTACTTATCCTACTCGTGTGCTCCTCTGGATCCTACTTACCCTACTCGGTGTGCTCCTCTGGATCCTACTTATCCTACTCGTGTGCTCCTCTGGATCCTACTTATCCTACTCGTGTGCTCCTCTGGATCCTACTTACCCTACTCGGTGTGCTCCTCTGGATCCTACTTATCCTACTCGTGTGCTCCTCTGGATCCTACTTATCCTACTCGTGTGCTCCTCTGGATCCTACTTACCCTACTCGGTGTGCTCCTCTGGATCCTACTTATCCTACTCGTGTGCTCCTCTGGATCCTACTTACCCTACTCGGTGTGCTCCTCTGGATCCTACTTATCCTACTCGTGTGCTCCTCTGGATCCTACTTATCCTACTCGTGTGCTCCTCTGGATCCTACTTACCCTACTCGGTGTGCTCCTCTGGATCCTACTTATCCTACTCGTGTGCTCCTCTGGATCCTACTTACCCTACTCGGTGTGCTCCTCTGGATCCTACTTATCCTACTCGTGTGCTCCTCTGGATCCTACTTATCCTACTCGTGTGCTCCTCTGGATCCTACTTATCCTACTCGTGTGCTCCTCTGGATCCTACTTATCCTACTCGTGTGCTCCTCTGGATCCTACTTACCCTACTCGTGTGCTCCTCTGGATCCTACTTATCCTACTCGTGTGCTCCTCTGGATCCTACTTATCCTACTCGTGTGCTCCTCTGGATCCTACTTACCCTACTCGTGTGCTCCTCTGGATCCTACTTATCCTACTCGTGTGCTCCTCTGGATCCTACTTATCCTACTCGTGTGCTCCTCTGCATCCTACTTATCCTACTCGTGTGCTCCTCTGAATCCTACTTATCCTACTCGTGTGCTCCTCTGGATCCTACTTATCCTACTCCGTGTGCTCCTCTGGATCCTACTTATCCTACTCGGTGTGCTCCTCTGGATCCTACTTATCCTACTCCGTGTGCTCCTCTGGATCCTACTTATCCTACTCGTGTGCTCCTCTGGATCCTACTTATCCTACTCGGTGTGCTCCTCTGGATCCTACTCATCCTACTCGTGTGCTCCTCTGGATCCTACTTATCCTACTCCGTGTGCTCCTCTGCATCCTACTTATCCTACTCGGTGTGCTCCTCTGGATCCTACTTATCCTACTCGTGTGCTCCTCTGGATCCTACTCGTGTGCTCCTCTGGATCCTACTTATCCTACTCGGTGTGCTCCTCTGCATCCTACTTATCCTACTCGGTGTGCTCCTCTGCATCCTACTTATCCTACTCGGTGTGCTCCTCTGGATCCTACTTATCCTACTCGGTGTGCTCCTCTGGATCCTACTTACCCTACTCGTGTGCTCCTCTGGATCCTACTTATCCTACTCGTGTGCTCCTCTGGATCCTACTTATCCTACTCGTGTGCTCCTCTGGATCCTACTTACCCTACTCGTGTGCTCCTCTGGATCCTACTTATCCTACTCGGTGTGCTCCTCTGGATCCTACTTATCCTACTCGGTGTGCTCCTCTGGATCCTACTTATCCTACTCGTGTGCTCCTCTGGATCCTACTTATCCTACTCGTGTGCTCCTCTGCATCCTACTTATCCTACTCGGTGTGCTCCTCTGGATCCTACTCATCCTACTCGTGTGCTCCTCTGCATCCTACTTATCCTACTCGGTGTGCTCCTCTGGATCCTACTTATCCTACTCGTGTGCTCCTCTGGATCCTACTCGTGTGCTCCTCTGGATCCTACTTATCCTACTCGGTGTGCTCCTCTGCATCCTACTTATCCTACTCGGTGTGCTCCTCTGCATCCTACTTATCCTACTCGGTGTGCTCCTCTGGATCCTACTTATCCTACTCGTGTGCTCCTCTGGATCCTACTTATCCTACTCGTGTGCTCCTCTGGATCCTACTTATCCTACTCGGTGTGCTCCTCTGGATCCTACTTATCCTACTCAGTGGGCTCCTCTGGATCCTACTTATCCTACTCGTGTGCTCCTCTGGATCCTACTTATCCTACTCGTTGCTCCTCTGGATCCTACTTATCCTACTCGGTGTGCTCCTCTGGATCCTACTTATCCTACTCGTGTGCTCCTCTGGATCCTACTTAATCCTACTCGTGTGCTCCTCTGGATCCTACTTATCCTACTCGGTGTGCTCCTCTGGATCCTACTTACCCTACTCAGTGGGCTCCTCTGGATCCTACTTACCTTACTCGGTGTGCTCCTCTGGATCTACTTATCCTACTCGGTTGGCTCCTCTGGATCCTACTTATCCTACTCGGTGTGCTCCTCTGGATCCTACTTATCCTACTCGGTGTGCTCCTCTGGATCCTACTTATCCTACTCGGTGTGCTCCTCTGGATCCTACTTATCCTACTCGGTGTGCTCCTCTTGATCCTACTTACCCTACTCGGTGTGCTCCTCTGGATCCTACTTATCCTACTCAGTGTGCTCCGACCAATCCGAATGGGCATTCACTGGTAAATCACCTGTATTACTGAAGTGTATGCACTGACTTGTGTCTGGTAGCGCCCCCTACAGTACAGGGAGGTATTACATGTTCTGTACTCTTTACCTGTATTACTGAAGTGTATGCACTGACTGGGGTCTGGTAGAGCCCCCTACAGTACAGGGAGGTATTACATGTTCTGTACTCTTTACCTGTATTACTGGAAGTGTATGTACTGACTGGTGCCTGGTAGCGCCCCCTACAGTACAGGGAGGTATTACATGTTCTGTACTCTTTACCTGTATTACTGAAGTGTATGCAGTGACTGGTGTCTGGTAGTGCCCCCTACAGTACAGGGAGGTATTACATGTTCTGTACTCTTTACCTGTATTACTGAAGTGTATGCACTGACTGGGGTCTGGTAGAGCCCCCTACAGTACAGGGAGGTATTACATGTTCTGTACTCTTTACCTGTATTACTGAAGTGTATGCACTGACTGGTGTCTGGTAGCGCCCCCTACAGTACAGGGAGGTATTACATGTTCTGTACTCTTTACCTGTATTACTGAAGTGTATGCACTGACTGGTGTCTGGTAGCACCCCCTACAGTACAGGGAGGTATTACATGTTCTGTACTCTTTACCTGTATTACTGAAGTGTATGCACTGACTGGTGACTGGTAGCGCCCCCTACAGTACAGGGAGGTATTACATGTTCTGTACTCTTTACCTGTATTACTGAAGTGTATGCAGTGACTGGTGACTGGTAGTGCCCCCTACAGTACAGGGAGGTATTACATGTTCTGTACTCTTTACCTGTATTACTGAAGTGTATGCAGTGACGTTACTGTTAGTGCCCCCTACAGTACAGGGAGGTATTACATGTTCTGTACTCTTTACCTGTGCCAGGGTAATCTGCTCCTTTGGACACCAGGTGAGGGCGGTTCCATGTTACTTTTTTAGGACACTGTGTGTTCTGTACAGGACCCTGAAGAAGCTCCTGTCCTCTCCATTTTATATGTAAGGATTTGCTTTATCTATATTATCTACTTATCTTTCTTTAATCCTCACTTTTTCTTATTTTTGGATGACATTTTGGGGCTTTAGAACCAATTACCGAGTTTCTATAGAGTTCTGGTAGATAGATCTCATAACGCCCGTGCCAGGACGGAGGTCGTGCTTTGCTCCCGGATGACTGCTCCCATTATAATCTGCGGGGTCAGGTGGATTGGGGGGCACGGTCATTTGGTCCCTGACCGGGCCCCCATAGCAGTGATTTTTCCCTGAGGCTGTGTCCACATGATTGTCAAAGACAGGTGTCCCTGCTCCTTGTAAGGCAGTGGTGTCAAACTGCGGACCTCCAGATGTTGCAAAACTTCAACTCCCAGCATGCCTGGACACCAAAGGTCTGTCTGCCTCCTCCAGAGGATGCACACTGTCCCTGAAAGGCATATCAAGGCTTCCCTCTCATCGTGTCCCTTAGTGTAATAGTCTTCAAACTGCGGACCTCCAGATGTTTGCAAAACTTCAACTGGGAGTTGAAGTTTTGCAACATCTAAAGGACTTCAGTTTGAAGACCACTGCACAAAGGCCTTGATTTACCTTTCAGGGACAGTGTGGATCCTCTAGAGAAGGCAGACAGACCTTTTGGCTGTCCAGGGATTTTTGGGAGTTGAAGTTTTGCAACATCTGGAGGGCCACAGTTTGACACCACTGTTGTATGGCTGCTCCGCCCCTAATAGTATATCTTATTTAAAAATATAATTATAATTTCCTGGGTCGTTAAGGGGTTAATACTGATCATAAAATCTGTGTTATTCTCTGCAGATTCTTGTAGCAGGAGATCAGAGGAGAATCTTATATCTTCAGATTATAAAGCAGATGATGATATCACACAAGATACATATGAAGAACATTCCATTATCCCAGATACACCCTCAGCTCTTCACAGCCAAGATCTGATCCTTATATACAGATCTGATCCTTATATACAGGTCCCATCTTCTCATTCATCACAGGATGTTAAGCAAAAAAAAAGTAAGAAGGAATATATATGTCCAGAATGTGGGAAATGTTGTGCTCAGAAATCAGATCTTTTAAAGCATCTAAAAGTTCACACAGGAGAGAAGCCGTTTTCGTGTTCAGAATGTGGAAAATGTTTTAGTACCAAATCAAATCTTGTTAAACATCAAAAAAGTCACAAAGGGGAGAAGCCAGTTTCGTGTTCAGAATGTGGGAAACGTTTTACACATCAAGGCAATCTTGTTCAACACTTGAGAATTCACACAGGGGAGAAGCCATTTGCATGCTCGCAATGTGATAAATGTTTTTCTGAGAAATCGTATCTTGTTAAACATCAGAGAAGTCACACAGGGGAGAAAACGGTTTTCATGCTCAGAATGTGGGAAATGTTTTTCCATCAAATCAAATCTTATCCAACATCAAAGAATTCACACAGGAGAGAAGCCATTTTTCATGTTCCGAATGTGAGAAATGTTTTTCTGATAAAGCAAATCTTCTTAAACATCAAAGAATTCACACAGGGGAGAAACCATTTCCATGTCCCGAATGTGGGAAATGTTTTACTGATAAATCAAGTCTTGTTAAACATCAAAGAAGTCACACAGGGGAGAAACCATTTTCATGTTCAGATTGTGGGAAATCTTTTCCTTGGAATGCAGACCTTGTTAAACATCAAAAAAACTCACACAGGGGAGAAGACCTTTCCATGTTCAGAATGTGGGAAATGTTTTACTGAGAAATCAAGTCTTGCTGTACATCAAAGAACTCACACAGGGGAGAAGCCATATTCATGCTCAGCATGTGGAAAAAGTTTTACTTACAGATCAAGTCTTGTTGATCATGAAAAATCTCACGCAGAGAAGCAGTCATTTTCATGTTCAGAATGTGGGAAATGTTTCACTAAAATATCAAATCTTAAAAAACACCAAAAAACTCACACAGGGGAAAAAGCCATTTTCATGTTCAGAATGTGGGAAATGTTATACTCGCAAACCAAACCTTATCAGTCATCAAAGAACTCACACAGGAGAGAAACCATTTTTCATGCTCAGAATGTGGGAAATGTTTTATTCTGAAATCAATTCTTGTTTATACATCAAAGAACTCACACCGGGGAGAGGCCATTTTCATGTTCAGAATGTGGGAAATGTTTTTACTCGGAAATCAGCTCTTGTTCAGCATCAAAGATTTCACCCGTGAGAGAAGCCAATTCAGAGCAATAAATGATGCAGATAAAACATCTATATATTATCCATGTACATAGGATATCTGACATTTATACATATATCATATACTGCATCTCCAAACTTGTTACCAATTGTTAATAAAAGTTTTCTTTTGAAACGTATCCAGCTATGTCTTGTCTATAGATTTGCACGGTAGGAAAAGAGTCAAGAAGACCTAACATACATAGTAGGCCCAAAAATAAACCCGGTTATTTAAGAGTATGCAGACCATTTTTTTTTTGGGGGGGGGGGGGGGGGGGGGCGGGGGACCCCCATCAATCACCTTGGTTCAAAATGCTTAATAACAGAGGGTTAATAACATAAGAGTGCTGTATTGACTTAAAGGGTTACTCCACTGTCAGTGCGGGCTGCAGGGGTTGTGACGTCATGCCACGCCCCCCTCAATGCAAGTCTATGGGAGGGGGCGTGGCGGCTAAAGCCGCCACGCCCCCTCCCATGGACTTGCATTGAGGAGGCATGGCGTCACGATTCCCCGCAACCAGTGTTCGGAACCAAATTGTTCCGAAAGCTGGGGCAGTGGAGTACCCCTTTAAAGGAGAAGTCTCATAGTAAAAAAAAAAACATATCCCCTATCTCCAGTGGTCGGACCCCCCGCGATCTCCTGTATGGAGCCCCGGCTCTCCTCCAGAGCTGGGGGTCATGACGCACCACTCCGGGGGGGGGGGGGGGGGGGGGGGGGGAAGTGAAGGGGTTAGGATTAGGGGTTAGATGTTAGGATTAGAGTTAGGGGTTAGAGGTTAGAATTAGGGGTTAGTGTTAGAGGTTGTATTTGGGGTTAGAGGTTGGGGTTAGCATTAGGGTTAGAGTTAGGATAGGTTTTAAGGGTTAGAGGTTAGATTTAGGGGTAAATATTAAGGTTAGGGGTTAGGATTATGATTAGAGGTTAGGATTAGGGGTGAGGTTTGGTAGTAGGGGTTAGGATTAGGGGTTAGGATTATGGGTAGAGGTTAGGTTAGGGGTTAGGATTATGGGTAGAGGTTAGGGTTAGGATTAGGGGTTAGGATTATGGGTAGAGGTTAGGATTAGGGGTTAGGATTATGGGTAGAGGGTTAAGGTTAGGATTAGGGGTTAGGATTATGGGTAGAGGTTAGGGTTAGGGGTTAGGATTATGGGTAGAGGATAGGGTTAGGATTATGGGTAGAGGTTAGGATTAGGGGTTAGGATTGGTAGTAAGGGTTAGGATTAGGGGTAGAGGTTAGGGTTATGGTTAGACATTAGGATTAGGGGTTAGGATTATGGTTAGAGGTTAGGATTAGGGGTTAGAGGTTAGGATTATGGTTAGAGGTTAGGATAGGGTTTAGAGGTTAGGATTAGAGGTTAGGATAGGATTTAGAGGTTAGGATTATGGTTATAGGTTAGGATTAGGGGTTAGAGGTTAGGATTAGGGGTTAGGATTATGGTTAGAGGTTAGGGTTAGGATTAGAGGTTAGGATTATGATTAGGGGTTAGGATTATGGTTAGGATTATGGTTAGAGGTTAGGATTAGGGGTTAGAGGTTAGGATTAGGGGTTAGATGTTAGGATTAAGCGTTAGGATTATGGTTAGGATTAGGGGTTAGAGGTTAGGATTATGGTTAGAGGTTAGGATAGGGTTTAGAGGTTAGTATTAGGGGTTAGGATTATGGTTAGGATTTAGGGGTTGGTATAATGGTTAGAGGTTAGGATTATGAATAGAGGTTAGGGGTTAGGATTATGGTTAGAGGTTAGGATTAGGGGTTAGGGTTAGGAATCGTGCCAACCTAATGTGGGGGAACTATGCTGCCAACCTAATGTGGGGGGAACTATACTGCCAACCTAATGTGGGGGAACTACAGTATACTGCCAACCTAATGTGGAGGAACTACAGTATACTGCCAACCTAATGTGGGGGAACTACAGTATACTGCCAAACCCTAATGTGGGGGAACTATACTGCCAACCTAATGTGGGGGAACTATTCTGATAACCTAATGTGGGGGAACTACAGTATACTGCCAACCTAATGTGGGGGGAGTATATCCCAAACTCTATATTTTAACTGCAAAAGTTGGGGGTCGTCTTATACACTGGAAAATACTGTACTCAAATGTGGTCGGAGCACGAAAGTGGGGCAGTACCCAGGCATACAGCCTCCAGCCATACACTGTATATGGCAGAAGGCTGTATGTCTGTGAGGGCCACTGCTCTCCTAATGTGGGGGGAACTATACTGCCAACCTAATGTGGGGGGAACTATACTGCCAACCTAATGTGGGGGAAACTATACTACCAACCTAATGTGGGGGAACTATACTGCCAACCTAATGTTGGGAACTATACTGGATACCTAATGTTGGGGAACTATACTGCCAACCTAATGTGGGGGGAACTATACTGCCAACCTAATGTGGAGGGAACTATACTGCCACCCTAATGTGGGGGGAACTATACAGCCAACCTAATGTGGGGGGGACTATACTGCACATCTAATGTGGGGGAACTACAACCTAATGTTGGGGAACTATACTGCCAACCTAATGTGGGGGGGACTATACTGCCAACCTAATGTGGGGAAACTATACTGCCAACCTAATGTGGGGGAACTCTACTGCCAACCTAATGTGGAGGAACTACAACCTAATGTGGGGGAACTATACTGCCAACCTAATGTGGAGGAACTACAATCTAATGTGGGGGAACTACAACCTAATGTGGGGGGACTAATCTGCCAACCTAATGTGGAGGAACTATACTGCCAACCTAATGTGGGGGAACTATACTGCCAACCTAATGTGGGGGAACTATACTGCCAACCTAATGTGGGGGAACTATACTGCCAACCTAATGTGGGGAACTACAACCTAATGTGGGGGGACTAACCTGCCAACCAAATGTGGAGGAACTATACTGCCAACCTAATGTGGGGGGGACTATACTGCCAACCTAATGTGGGGAAACTATACTGCCAACCTAATGTGGGGAAACTATACTGCCAACCTAATGTGGGGGAACTATACTGCACACCTAATGTGGGGGGAACTATACTGCCAACCTAATGTGGGGGAACTACAACCTAATGTGGGGGAACTACAACCTAATGTGGGGAGAACTATACTGCACACCTAATGTGGGGGAACTATACTTGGGGGAACTACAACCTAATGTGGGGGAACTAGACTGTCAACCTAATGTGGGGGGGACTATACTGCCAACCTAATGTGGGGGAACTATACTGCCAACCTAATGTGGGGGAACTATGCTGATAACCTAATGTGGGGGAACTACAGTATACTGCCAACCTAATGTGAGGGGAGTATATCCCAAACTCTATATTTTAACTGCAAAAGTTGGGGGTCGTCTTATACACTGGAAAATATGGTACTCAAATGTGATCGGAGCACGAAAGTGGGGGCAGTAACCAGGCATACAGCCTCCAGCCATACACTGTATATGGCAGAAGGCTGTATGTCTGTGGGGGCCACTGCCTACCTAATGTGGTGGAACTATACTGCCAACCTAATGTGGGGGAACTATACTGCCAACCTAATGTGGGGGGAACTATACAGACAACCTAATGTTAGGGAACTATACTGACAACCTAATGTGGGGGAACTATACTGACAACCTAATGTGGGGGGACTATACTGCCAACCTAATGTGGGGGGAACTATACTGCCAACCTAATGTGGGGGAACTACAACCTAATGTGGGGAAACTATACTGCCAACCTAATGTGGGAGAACTACAACCTAATGTGGGGGAACTACAACCTAATGTGGGGGGATTACAACCTAATGTGGGGGAACTATACTGCCAACCTAATGTGGGGGGGACGGGGGACTATACTGCCAACCAAATGTGGGAAACTATACTGAAAACCTAATGTGGGGGAACTATACAGCCAACCTAATGTGGGGGGAACTATACAGACAACCTAATGTTAGGGAACTATACTGACAACCTAATGTGGGGGAACTATACTGACAACCTAATGTGGGGGGACTATACTGCCAACCTAATGTGGGGGGAACTATACTGCCAACCTAATGTGGGGGAACTACAACCTAATGTGGGGAAACTATACTGCCAACCTAATGTGGGGAGAACTACAACCTAATGTGGGGGAACTACAACCTAATGTGGGGGGATTACAACCTAATGTGGGGGAACTATACTGCCAACCTAATGTGGGGGGGGACGGGGACTATACTGCCAACCAAATGTGGGAAACTATACTGAAAACCTAATGTGGGGGGAACTATACAGCCAATCTAATGTGGGGTAACTATACTGCCAACCTAATGTGGGGGGAACTATGCTGACAATCTAATGTGGGGAGAACTATACTGCCAACCTAATGTGGGGGGGGGGGGACTATACTGCCAGCCTAGTGTGGGGAACTATACTGCACCTAATGTGGGGAACTATACTGCCCTACTAATGTGGGGGAAACTATACTGCACTCCTAATGTGGGGGAACTATAACCTAATGTGGAGGGAACTATACTGCCAACCTAATGTGGGGGGAACTATACTGCCAACCTAATGTGGAAAGAACTACAACCTAATGTGGGGGGAACTATACTGCCAACCTAATGTGGGGGAACTATACTGCCAACCTAATGTGGGGAAACTACAACCTAATGTGGGGGAACTATACTGCCAACCTAATGTGGGGGAACTATACTGCCAACCTAATGTGGGGAAACTACAGTATACTGCCAACCTAATGTGGAGAAACTACAACCTAATGTGGGGGGAACTATACTGCCAGCCTAATGTGGGGGAATATACTGCCAACCTAATGTGGGGACCTATGCTGCCAACCTAATGTGGGGGAACTATGCTGCCAACCTAATGTGGGGGGGAACTATACTGCTAACCTAAAGTGGGGGAACTAACCTGCCAACCTAATGTGGAGGAACTATACTGCCAACCTAATGTGGGGTAACTATACTGCTAACCTAATGTGGGGGAACTAACCTGCCAACCTAATGTGGAGGAACTATACTGCCAACCTAATGTGGGGGAACTATACTGCCAACCTAATGTGGGGGAACTATACTGCCAACCTAATGTGGGGGGGGGGACTATACTGCACACCTAATGTGGGGGGAACTATACTGCCAACCTAATGTGGGGGAACTATACTGCCAACCTAATGTGGGGGAATTATGCTGCCAACCTAATGTGGGGGAACTATACTGCCAACCTAATGTGGGGGAACTGTACTGCCAACCTAATGTGGGGGGACTATACTGCCAACCTAATGTGGGGGGACTACAACCTAATGTGGGGGGAACTATACTGCCAACCTAATGTGGGGGGACTACAACCTAATGTGGGGGAACTTTACTGCCAACCTAATGTGGGGAAACTACAACCTAATGTGGGGGAACTATACTGCCAACCTAATGTGGGGGAACTATACTGCCAACCTAATATGGGGAAACTACAGTATACGGCCAACCTAATGTGGAGAAACTACAACCTAATGTGGGGGGAACTATACTGCCAACCTAATGTGGGGGGACTACAACCTAATGTGGGGGAACTTTACTGCCAGCCTAATGTGGGGGAATATACTGCCAACCTAATGTGGGGGAACTATGCTGCCAACCTAATGTGTGGGGAACTATACTGCTAACCTAATGTGGGGGAACAAACCTGCCAACCTAATGTGGAGGAACTATACTGCCAACCTAATGTGGGGTAACTATACTGCTAACCTAATGTGGAGGAACTATACTGCCAACCTAATGTGGGGGAACTATACTGCCAACCTAATGTGGGGGAACTATACTGCCAACCTAATGTGGGGGGACTATACTGCCAACCTAATGTGGGGGAACTACAACCTAATGTGGGGGAACTATACTGCACACCTAATGTGGGGGGAACTATACTGCACACCTAATGTGGGGGGAACTATACTGCACACCTAATGTGGGGGAACTATGCTGCCAATCTAATGTGGGGGAACTATACTGCCAACCTAATGTGGGGGAACTATACTGCCAACCTAATGTGGGGGAACTATACTGCCAACCTAATGTGGGGGGAACTATACTGCCAACCTAATGTGGGGGGAACTATACTGCCAACCTAATGTGGGGGGAACTATACTGCCAACCTAATGTGGGGGAACTATACTGCCAACCTAATGTGGGGGAACTATACTGCCAACCTAATGTGGGGGGACTATACTGCCAACCTAATGTGGGGGAACTACAACCTAATGTGGGGGAACTATACTGCACACCTAATGTGGGGGGAACTATACTGCACACCTAATGTGGGGGGAACTATACTGCCAACCTAATGTGGGGGGAACTATACTGCACACCTAATGTGGGGGAACTATGCTGCCAACCTAATGTGGGGGAACTATACTGCCAACCTAATGTGGGGGAACTATACTGCCAACCTAATGTGGGGGGAACTATACTGCCAACCTAATGTGGGGGGAACTATACTGCCAACCTAATGTGGGGGAACTATGCTGCCAACCTAATGTGGGGGAACTATACTGCCAACCTAATGTGGGGGAACTATACTGCCAACCTAATGTGGGGGGACTATACTGCCAACCTAATGTGGGGGAACTACAACCTAATGTGGGGGAACTATACTGCACACCTAATGTGGGGGGAACTATACTGCACACCTATTGTGGGGGAACTATACTGCCAACCTAATGTGGGGGGAACTATACTGCACACCTAATGTGGGGGAACTATGCTGCCAACCTAATGTGGGGGAACTATACTGCCAACCTAATGTGGGGGAACTATACTGCCAACCTAATGTGGGGGAACTATACTGCCAACCTAATGTGGGGGGAACTATACTGCCAACCTAATGTGGGGGGAACTATACTGCCAACCTAATGTGGGGGAACTATGCTGCCAACCTAATGTGGGGGAACTATACTGCCAACCTAATGTGGGGGGAACTATACTGCCAACCTAATGTGGGGGAACTACAGTATACTCCCAACCATGTGTGGGGAGTATATCCCAAAAGTTTTTACTGCAAAAGTTGAGGGTCGTCTTATACGCCGGAAAATACAGTACTCAAATGGGGTATCAATAAAAAGTACAGATCACGGCGCAAAAAATGAGCCCCCATACCGCCGCTTGTACGGAAAAATAAAAAGGTTATAGGTCGTCAAAATAGAGGAATTTTAAGCATACTAATTTGGTTAAAAAGTTTGTGATTTTTTTAATCATTTTAATCCTTTTGACCCACAGAATAAAGAACACGTAATTTTTACCGTAAAGTGCAGAGCATGAAAACAAAACTTTCCAAAATTAGCAAAATCGCGGTTTTCTTTTCAATTTCCCCACACAAATAGTATTTTTTTGGGTTGCGCCGTACATTTTATGGTAAAATTTGTGATTTCATTACAAATATACATATACTCGCCTGTGGATGAAAATATAAAAGTTATGATTTTTAGAAAGCGAGGAGGAAAAAACGAAAATGCTAAAATTAAACTGTTTGAATCCTTATGGCCCAAATCAGCTTACTGGAAGGATTAAGATTTTTTTAATAGAAGTAATTTACAAATAATAATAATAATTTCCAGCGGAGTACCCCTTTAAGGGATGACAAATAGAGAGGACGACATCATCGGCGAACAAGATATCTTAAATGTTTGAGAGTTCACTTGTAGGCACATAATGTGCGCAGGTAAGGGTTCTATGCAAAGGATAAAATGGAGGGGGCAGGGGCATCCCTGACAGGTCCTATTGGATATACTAAATTGTTGGGAGGTTACCTAACTTGGGCCTGATATGGCCGAGGAAAAAGGACCAGATATTCCATAATTCTTTAGTGTGACTAGAAGAAAAGACCAATTTAGCCTGTCAAAGGCCTTTTCCGCGTCTAGGCTTAGAAAAAGTCCAAACTTTTTGGTCTTATTTAATGTTATTTAATGTTTCGCCTCGTACCATCTCCGGCCTACCCGATCCTTGTGGACCAAGATCGGCAGAACCGTTCGCAATCTATTTGCAAGGATTTTTTTTTTTATATATAGTTTTACGTCAGTGTTGAGCAGTGTAATCTGGCGGTAGCTACCGCACTCAGCTGGATCTTTTCCAGGTTTTCGGGATAACAGTGAGGTTAAGAGTTCAACATCATTGGGATAGGTTGTAGAAAAGAGTTGAATAGGTTATGTAATTGTGGAAGTGGGATATCTGAAAATGTTTTTTATAATCTACTGTAGATACGGTAAGTTAGACCGTCAGGTCCCGGAGTTTCAGAACGCAGGAGCCGCGGGGCCGGGAGCTTGTGACGACATAGCACCGCCCCCTCATGATGTCACGCCCTGTCCCCTCAATGCAAGTCTATGGGAGGGGGCGTGACGTTAGTCACGCCCCCTCCCATAGACTTGCATTGAGGGGGTGGCGCGTGAGGTCATGAGGGGGCGGGGCTATGACGTCATGAGCTCCCAGCTCCAGCGTTCGGAACAGTTTGTTCAAACGCTGAGCAGCAGAGTACCCCTTTAAAGGGGTCCTCTCCCTGACAAAAGCCAGAGACATGCTCACTATTGATTTCGACTGAGCCATTCTCCAATTAAAGGGGTACTCCACTGGGAAAAAAAAATGTATCCACTGGTACCACAAAGTTAAACAGATTTGTTTACTTTATAAATTACTTCTATAAAAAAAAAAATTATTAATCCTTCCAGTACTTATCAGCTGCTGTTATGATCCACAGCAAGTTCTTTTCTTTTTACATTTCCTTTCTGCCTGACCACAGTGCTCTCTGCTGACACCTCTGTCCATGTCAGGAACTGTCCAGAGGAGAAGAAAATTTCCATAGAAAATCTCTCCTGCTCTGGACAGTTCCTGACACGGACAGAGGTGTCAGCAGAGAGCACTGTGGTCAGACAGAAAAGAAATTCAAAAAGAAAACTTCCTGTGGATCATAACAGCAGCTGATAAGTACTGGAAGGATTAAGATTTTTTTTTTTTATAGAAGTAATTTATAAAGTAAACAAATCTGTTTAACTTTCTGGCACCAGTGGATACATTTTTTTTTCCCCAGTGGGGTACCCCTTTAATCACTTTTGTCATTATGTCCTCTTTGATGGAATAGTCTGCGACGCTGCATATCACATCTCTCGGGAGGGGCGAGACACCTTTTAGGTTTTAAAGCTCTGTGAGCTTTGTCCAGTTGTATTTTATGACTTAGAGGGGCTTCTAGTATCAGATTAAATATGGCTTCAAGGGTTATTTTTAAAGGGGTACTCCGGTGGAAAACATATTTTCTTTTTTAAAGTTAAACAGATTTGTAAATGACTTCTATTAAAAAAAATATTTACCCTTCCAGTACTTTCTTTTATTTTTGAATTACTTTTTTGTCTTGTCCACAGTGCTCTCTGCTGACACCTCTGTCCGTGTTGGGAACTGTCCAGAGCAGCATAGGTTTGCTATGGGGATTTGCTTCTACTCTGGACAATTCCTGATAGAGGCATCAGGTGTCAGCAGAGAGCACTGTGGACAAGACAAAAAAAAGAAATTCAAAAAATAAAAGAATTTCCTCTGTAGCATACAGCTGCTAAAAAGTACTGGAAGGGTAAAGATCTTTATTAATAGAAGTAATTTACAAATCTGTTTAACTTTCTGGCACCAGTTGATTTAAAACATAAATAAATGCTTTCCACCGGAGAACCCCTTTAACTGGATTAGGGACAGACTCTGAGTATACAGGCTTAGTGTACCTGTGGAGAGCTCAGAGGAGCTGGATTCAATCTTAAAGTGTACCCGTCAGATCCAACAAATTTTTATATATATATATATATATATATATATATATATATATATCGCACTCAGTACCTAATCTTGACCATGTACATGTAATTTTTTATGTGTCTAGCACCTTTATTTATTTTTTTATTACACTTTTAATTTAGCTCACTAGTATGAATTCCTGTCAAAGGGAGGGGGCGTGGCCTCACTGTGCAGGTCTCCGCCCCCTCCCTCAGTATGCTGTCTGCTCACATCTCCCCTAGCATTAGCAAAACTACAACTCCCAGCTTGTCCTCACTGACAGTAACGGGACACAAGCTGATTTTTCCCTGCACTCACAGCTGTCAATCAAGGAAGTGTGTCCATGACATAGGTGATGACTCATGGACACAGTAGGACTAGTATGTGTCCAGGCAGGCGGGGGGGGGGGGATACAGTTGTTTGACTGGATTTTTCAGTATGAAATAATGAAAATTTTCTAATGAAAGAAATTGCAAAACCTATTGGTTATACATGCTTTATAACATATCAAAAGTTTTTGTATCTGACAGTGCCCATTTAAAGATGGCGGTCTGGGCAGGATGTGAGTCTCCTTCAGCTGATTCGATGTGGAGGCAAGAGGTAGTCCCACTAGAATTGAGGGGATGGGGCCCGGAGGCTGGAGGGTAGAAGAACAATGCCAGGTAACAGGCGCGATCCACTGGAACAGACTTTGCTTCAGACGGGTTGATTTATTATCCAAAGATACAGAAAACCGTTTCGAGGTATAGCAACCTCTTTATCAATGTGAGTATGGCGTTACAAGAGACAAAACTGTTACAGATTTAAACAGAAAAAAGTCCACAGAAAAAAATCTGTCTCTTGTAACGCCATACTCACATTGATACACAGGTGGGAGATGGCAACTCGTGGTCAGGATAGCAGAAGGTCAGGGCAGGCGGCACAGGTGCGAAGTCAGGAACGTAGCAGGAGGTCGATAAGCAGGCGGCAAAGGAGCAAGGTCAGGACACGGAACAAAGGGGTCAAGAACAAAGCAAAGCAAGACTACAAACGCTTTCTCTAGGGCCCTAAGGCAAACAAACATCTGGCAGGGGTCAGTGCGAGGCACGGGGGCACGTGCGCCGGCGCTGCAAGAGGACCGGAAGGACAACAGAGAGCGGAGGTGAGTGACGAGCTGGGATTCGCATGCAGACGCGTGGAGGGGAGCGCTCACAGCCAGAGTGTCTGGCCGGAGCGCTAGGTGTAATAGTCGGAGGGGGTAAGGATGAAGTGCTGGGTTAAACCCTATTTTGCTGCAGCGAGGGCCGTAGCTCAGCACCCACACATCTGACGCCACGAACTTCCGGCCACGCCCCCCTTTTTGAGTTTTTCTTTGCCTTCGGTCAAAATAATGAAAATATCATCACCGTACCTGTAGTATCTGTAGGGTTTGTGAATTTTGAGTGTCTAGAAATCGCTCTTCTAGGTCAGCCATGAATAGATTGGCGTATTGTGGTGCCATCCTGGTCCCCATCGCAGTGCCTATCATCTGTAGATACATGTCCCTGTCGATGCTGAACTGGTTGTGTAGTAGAAGAGTTTGGTGATGATCCGAGGGCTGTATTTCGGGTTGTGGGTTTGGGAGGAGAGGAACAGAGGGCAGGCATCAAACATAGTCCAGTGTTTCCCAACCAGTGTGCCTCCAGCTGTTACAAACAGCTGGAGGCACACTGGTTGGGAAACAACAATGTAGTCTAACGTCCTATAGCTATCCAATTTATAGGCCTAACTTAGGGTGCGTTCACACGGTCGTCTATCCCCGTTTCAGTTCCGTTCTTGCAGGCTGTAAACGAATTTAAAACGTTTTTTTTTTTTTTAAATCCCATTCATGTCAATGGGATTTTGATTACAATCCGTTTACATCCATTTTTTTTTTTTTAATGGCAGAAAAAACGGCACATGCAGTATTTTTACTTCCGTCAAAAAAAAAAAAACAGAAGAAAAACGGATACAGTAAATTTAACATTGAAGTCTATTGAAAATGGATGAGCCTTTAATGTCATCAGTTTGCATCCGTTTTTTGATCCGTTTTTACTTCTTACGGATAACAGCCGTTTGCATCCCTTATTGTCCGTTTTTTTTTTAAGTCTGTTTTTTTTATTTTTTTTATAGGAGAACAGGACGGGTCTAGACGGCCGTGTGAACGCAGCCTTAGGCTGCGTTCACACGGCCGTCTAGACCCGTCCTGTTCTTCTCCCGTCAAAAATAAAAATGGATTAAAAAAAAAACGACAATATTGGATGCAAACGGATGTTATCCGTTTGGATCCATTATTCTTCAGTTAATAAACCAAAAAAAAAATTTTTTTTTTTCTGAGCATGCTCAGAAGTAAAAACGGATCAAAAAACGGATTATAAAAACGGATGCAAACTGATGACATTAAAGGCTCATACGTTTTCCATAGACGTCAATGTCAAATTTACTGTATCAGTTTTTTCTTCCGTTTTTTTGACGGAAGAAAAAATACTGCATGTGCCGTTTTTTCTGCCATCAAAAAACGGAAATGAGCGCAGATGGGTACAAGCGGATGTAAACGGATTTAAAAAAAAAATCCCATGGACATGAATGGGATTTTTTTTTTAAACCGTTTTTAATCCGTTTACAGCCAGCAAGAACGGAACCGAAACGGGGATTAAAAAAAAGCGGGGACAGGCGACCGCGTGAACGCAGCCTTAGTGTGAATTCTCCACATCTGTTGTTTTAACCCCTGCATATTTTGTGCGCCGTAACCTGTGTGTTTTCTTATTCTGTGCTCAGAAATGTTTTTGACTTGATAAAGGGAGGAATCCCGAAAACTTTTCTACAAAATACTGTTAGTCCAATAAAATAAAGGTATAAAAGATACTGCAACATTTATTGATTTTGCATTTGCATCACTGGACTAATACGGCCACTCCTAACTAATATATATATATATATATATACATAAAAATTAAAAAAATACAAATATATACATATATATATATATATATATTTTTTTTATTATTTAGTATTTTATTTATTTTATTTTAATTATATATATATTTATTATTATTTATTTTAAATTTTTTAATTCTAATTATATATATATTTTTTTTCATTATTTTGTATTTTATTTATTTTATTTTAATTATATATATATATTTATTATTATTTATTTTTCATTTTTTTATTTTAATTATATATATATTTCTTTAATTCTAAAAGAAGAGGAAAAGTGGTGCAGTTGCCCATAGCAACCAATCCCAATGCCTCTTTCATTCTTAAAAAGGCCTCTGATATATATATATATATATATATATATATATATATATATATATAAAAGAAGAGCTCTGATTGGTTGCTATGGGCAACTGCTCTCTTTTGCACTGCATAGGGTTTGACTCCTGTATAATTTGCGTATTGTTTTAATCGAATAATCGAATAGTCAGTTTTACCGCAAAAAGCACTGCGTAAAACATAACCTCCCCACCCTTCCCCCCCAAAAAGGAAAGAACAAAAACGCAAACATAAAAATGTGCTGTGTCCTTAAGAGGTTAATACTACGTAATACCCGGAGCAGACATGATACTGATCCCCTCACCGCCCCTTACAGTTCACATCTTCATCAGGAGCCAGTACTAATCCATCCGAAGATTCAGAATGTACAAAGTCTAGTAATTGTTTGTTACAATAAAGTTGATTTAAAGAAAAAAAAAAAAAACTTTCAGTGGAGGTCACATGCTTCCTGTCTAGAGTGGAGCTCTGCAGCCAGACCCTCCTCGTCTAGAGCTGTAGCCCCTGATCATGTGACTCCTCCTCTCCTTTGTGTGACTGATCACATGACTGTGACATCATCGCAGGTCCTGGAAGCACTTGACTGTTGTCCAGCTCTGTAGTTAGAGGGTGTGTGTGTATATATATCTATAAATATACACTTATATATACAGAATCATTGTGACTATAATGTCTCCTCAGATGTTTCCCCAAATTATCTCTAGGAAATGGATTTTATTTCTCCATAGAATCTGGTGCGGTTTATCATCGTCTCCTCTTCTTCCCTTCAGGTTTCTCCAATCCAGGATCCTCTGCTGATATCTTCTATATAAGAGAATTCTCCTGGATGACCCATCAACCATGGAGAGAGACAGGAACAAGATGGCCGACAGAATCATAAACCTCACCCTACAGATACTCTTCCGACTTACTGGAGAGGTGAGGGATTCTGGGAGTGATGTCACATGTCCTCATTCTTATCTATGTAATAACAGATGGATATGACTGGAGAGGTGAGGGATTCTGGGAGTGATGTCACATGTCCTCATTCTTATCTATGTAATAACAGATGGATATGACTGGAGAGGTGAGGGATTCTGGGAGTGATGTCACATGACCTCATTCTTATCTATGTAATAACAGATGAATATGACTGGAGAGGTGAGGGATTCTGGGAGTGATGTCACATGACCTCATTCTTATCTATGTAATAACAGATGGATATGACTGGAGAGGTGAGGGATTCTGGGAGTGATGTCACATGACCTCATTCTTATCTATGTAATGACAGATGGATATGACTGGAGAGGTGAGGGATTCTGGGAGTGATGTCACATGACCTCATTCTTATCTATGTAATAACAGATGGATATGACTGGAGAGGTGAGGGATTCTGGGAGTGATGTCACATGACCTCATTCTTATCTATGTAATAACAGATGGGTATGACTGGAGAGGTGAGGGATTCTGGGAGTGATGTCACATGACCTCATTCTTATCTATGTAATAAGAGATGGATATGACTGGAGAGGTGAGGGATTCTAGGAGTGATGTCACATGTCCTCATTCTTATCTATGTAATAACAGATGGATATGACTGGAGAGGTGAGGGATTCTGGGAGTGATGTCACATGACCTCATTCTTATCTATGTAATAACAGATGTATATGACTGGAGAGGTGAGGGATTCTGGGAGTGATGTCACATGACCTCATTCTTATCTATGTAATAACAGATGTATATGACTGGAGAGGTGAGGGATTCTGGGAGTGATGTCACATGACCTCATTCTTATCTATGTAATAACAGATGGATATGACCGAGAGGTGAGGGATTCTGGGAGTGATGTCACATGATCTCATTCTTATCTATGTAATAACAAATGGATATGACTGGAGAGGTGAGGGATTCTGGGAGTGATGTCACATGACCTCATTCTTATCTATGGAATAACAGATGGATATGACTGGAGAGGTGAGGGATTCTGGGAGTGATGTCACATGACCTCATTCTTATCTATGTAATAACAGATGGATATGACTGGAGAGGTGAGGGATTCTGGGAGTGATGTCACATGACCTCATTCTTATCTATGTAATAACAGATGGATATGACTGGAGAGGTGAGGGATTCTGGGAGTGATGTCACATGACCTCATTCTTATCTATGTAATAACAGATGGATATGACTGGAGAGGTGAGGGATTCTGGGAGTGATGTCACATGATCTCATTCTTATCTATGTAATAACAGATGGATATGACTGGAGAGGTGAGGGATTCTGGGAGTGATGTCACATGACCTCATTCTTATCTATGTAATAACGGATGGATATGACTGGAGAGGTGAGGGATTCTGGGAGTGTATGTAGTGATATTAATGTGTCTCTCCATACACAGGATTACACAGTAGTGAAGAAGTCCTCTAGTGGGCGCTGTCGGGCCCCTGTGTGTGAAGGATGGGGAAGAACCCTGAGCCCAATCCCGGGGCCCCCACCTCACTCCCTGATACATGAGGAAATGGATGAACAGAAGATCCGAGAACTCATCAACAAGATGATGGAGCTGCTGACTGGAGAGGTGACCCTGCTGGGACATTATACAGTAATGGATGGGTCTGATGATGACTGGAGAGGTGACACTGCAGGGACATTATACAGTAATGGAGGGGTCTGGTGATGACTGGAGAGGTGACACTGCTGGGACATTATACAGTAATGGAGGGGTCTGGTGATGACTGGAGAGGTGACACTGCTGGGACATTATACAGTAATGGAGGGATCTGGTGATGACTAGAGAGGTGACACTGCTGGGACATTATACAGTAATGGAGGGGTCTGGTGATGACTAGAGAGGTGACACTGCTGGGACATTATACAGTAATGGAGGGGTCTGGTGATGACTGGAGAGGTGACACTGCTGGGAATGCTGGGACATTATACAATAATGGAGGTGTCTGGTGATGACTGGAGAGGTGACACTGCTGGGACATTATACAGTAATGGAGGGGTCTGGTGATGACTGGAGAGGTGACACTGCTGGGACATTATACAGTAATGGAGGGGTCTGGTGATGACTGGAGAGGTGACACTGCTGGGACATTATACAGTAATGGAGGGGTCTGGTGATGACTGGAGAGGTGACCCTGCTGGGACATTATACAGTAATGGAGGGGTCTGGTGATGACTGGAGAGGTGACACTGCTGGGACATTATACAGTAATGGAGGGGTCTGGTGATGACTGGAGAGGTGACACTGCTGGGACATTATACAGTAATGGAGGGGTCTGGTGATGACTGGAGAGGTGACACTGCTGGGACATTATACAGTAATGGAGGGGTCTGGTGATGACTGGAGAGGTGACACTGCTGGGACATTATACAGTAATGGAGGGGTCTGGTGATGACTGGAGAGGTGACACTGCTGGGACATTATACAGTAATGGAGGGGTCTGGTGATGACTGGAGAGGTGACACTGCTGGGACATTATACAGTAATGGAGGGGTCTGGTGATGACTGGAGAGGTGACACTGCTGGGACATTATATAGTAATGGAGGGGTCTGGTGATGACTGGAGAGGTGACACTGCTGGGAATGCTGGGACATTATACAGTAATGGAGGGGGTCTGGTGATGACTGGAGAGGTGACACTGCTGGGACATTATACAGTAATGGAGGGGTCTGGTGATGACTGGAGAGGTGACACTGCTGGGACATTATACAGTAATGGAGGGGTCTGGTGATGATTAGAGAGGTGACACTGCTGGGACATTATAGAGTAATGGAGGGGTCTGGTGATGACTGGAGAGGTGACACTGTTGGGAATGCTGGGACATTATACAGTAATGGAGGGGTCTGGTGATGACTGGAGAGGTGACACTGCTGGGACATTATACAGTAATGGAGGGGTCTGGTGATGACTGGAGAGGTGACACTGCTGGGACATTATACAGTAATGGAGGGGTCTGGTGATGACTGGAGAGGTGACACTGCTGGGACATTATACAGTAATGGAGGGGTCTGGTGATGACTGGAGAGGTGACACTGCTGGGACATTATACAGTAATGGAGGGGTCTGGTGATGACTGGAGAGGTGACACTGCTGGACATTGTACAGTAATGGAGGGGTCTGGTGATGACTGGAGAGGTGACACTGCTGGGACATTATACAGTAATGGAGGGGTCTGGTGATGACTGGAGAGGTGACACTGCTGGGACATTATACAGTAATGGAGGGGTCTGGTGATGACTGGAGAGGTGACACTTCTGGGACATTATACAGTAATGGAGGGGTCTGGTGATGACTGGAGAGGTGACACTGCTGGGACATTATACAGTAATGGAGGGGTCTGGTGATGACTGGAGAGGTGACACTGCTGGGACATTATACAGTAATGGAGGGGTCTGGTGATGACTGGAGAGGTGACCCTGCTGGGAGATTATACAGTAATGGAGGGGTCTGGTGATGACTGGAGAGGTGACACTGCTGGGACATTATACAGTAATGGAGGGGTCTGGTGATGACTGGAGAGGTGACACTGCTGGGAATGCTGGGACATTATACAGTAATGGAGGGGTCTGGTGATGACTGGAGAGGTGACACTGCTGGGACATTATACAGTAATGGAGGGGTCTGGTGATGACTGGAGAGGTGACACTGCTGGGACATTATACAGTAATGGAGGGGTCTGGTGATGATTAGAGAGGTGACACTGCTGGGACATTATAGAGTAATGGAGGGGTCTGGTGATGACTGGAGAGGTGACCCTGCTGGGACATTATACAGTAATGGAGGGGTCTGGTGATGACTGGAGAGGTGACACTGTTGGGAATGCTGGGACATTATACAGTAATGGAGGGGTCTGGTGATGACTGGAGAGGTGACACTGCTGGGACATTATACAGTAATGGAGGGGTCTGGTGATGACTGGAGAGGTGACACTGCTGGGAATGCTGGGACATTATACAGTAATGGAGGGGTCTGGTGATGACTGGAGAGGTGACACTGCTGGGAATGCTGGGACATTATACAGTAATGGAGAGGTCTGGTGATGATTAGAGAGGTGACCCTGCTGGGACATTATACAGTAATGGAGGGGTCTGGTAATGACTGGAGAGGTGACACTGCTGGGATATTATACAGTAATGGAGGGGTCTGGTGATGACTGGAGAGGTGACACTACTGGGACATTATACAGTAATGGAGGGGTCTGGTGATGACTGGAGAGGTGACACTGCTGGGACATTATACAGTAATGGAGGGGTCTGGTGATGACTGGAGAGGTGACACTGCTGGGACATTATACAGTAATGGAGGGGTCTGGTGATGACTGGAGAGGTGACACTGCTGGGACATTATACAGTAATGGAGGGGTCTGGTGATGACTGAAGAGGTGACACTGCTGGGACATTATACAGTAATGGAGGGGTCTGGTGATGACTGGAGAGGTGACACTGCTGGGACATTATACAGTAATGGAGGGGTCTAGTGATGACTGGAGAGGTGACACTGCTGGGACATTATTTAGTAATGGAGGGGTCTGGTGATGACTGGAGAGGTGACACTGCTGGGACATTATACAGTAATGGAGGGGTCTGGTGATGACTGGAGAGGTGACACTGCTGGGACATTATACAGTAATGGAGGGGTCTGGTGATGACTGGAGAGGTGACACTACTGGGACATTATACAGTAATGGAGGGGTCTGGTGATGACTGGAGAGGTGACCCTGCTGGGACATTATACAGTAATGGAGGGGTCTGGTGATGACTGGAGAGGTGACACTGCTGGGAATGCTGGGACATTATACAGTAATGGAGGGGTCTGGTGAGGACTGGAGAGGTGACACTGCTGTGACATTATACAGTGATGGAGGGGTCTGGTGATGACTGGAGAGGTGACACTGCTGGGATATTATACAGTAATGGAGGGGTCTGGTGATGACTGGAGAGGTGACCCTGCTGGGACATTATACAGTAATGGAGGGGTCTGGTGATGACTGGAGAGGTGACACTGCTGGGAATGCTGGGACATTATACAGTAATGGAGGGGTCTGGTGAGGACTGGAGAGGTGACACTGCTGGGACATTATACAGTAATGGAGGGGTCTGGTGATGACTGGAGAGGTGACACTGCTGGGACATTATATAGTAATGGAGGGGTCTGGTGATGACTGGAGAGGTGACACTGCTGGGACATTATACAGTAATGGAGGGGTCTGGTGATGACTGGAGAGGTGACACTGCTGGGACATTATACAGTAATGGAGGGGTCTGGTGATGACTGGAGAGGTGACACTGCTGGGACATTATACAGTAATGGAGGGGTCTGGTGATGACTGGAGAGGTGACACTGCTGGGACATTATACAGTAATGGAGGGGTCTGGTGATGACTGGAGAGGTGACACTGCTGGGACATTATATAGTAATGGAGGGGTCTGGTGATGACTGGAGAGGTGACCCTGCTGGGACATTATACAGTAATGGAGGGGTCTTGTGATGACTGGAGAGGTGACACTGCTGGGAATGCTGGGACATTATACAGTAATGGAGGGGTCTGGTGATGACTGGAGAGGTGACACTGCTGGGAATGCTGGGACATTATATAGTAATGGAGGGGTCTGGTGATGACTCGAGAGGTGACACTGCTGGGACATTATACAGTAATGGAGGGGTCTGGTGATGACTGGAGAGGTGACACTGCTGGGACATTATACAGTAATGGAGGGGTCTGGTGAGGACTGGAGAGGTGACACTGCTGGGACATTATACAGTAATGGAGGGGTCTGGTGATGACTGGAGAGGTGACACTGCTGGGACATTATACAGTAATGGAGGGGTCTGGTGATGACTGGAGAGGTGACACTGCTGGGACATTATACAGTAATGGAGGGGTCTGGTGATGACTGGAGAGGTGACACTGCTGGGACATTATACAGTAATGGAGGGGTCTGGTGATGACTGGAGAGGTGACACTGCTGGGACATTATACAGTAATGGAGGGGTCTGGTGATGACTGGAGAGGTGACACTGCTGGGACATTATACAGTAATGGAGGGGTCTGGTGATGACTGGAGAGGTGACACTGCTGGGACATTATACAGTAATGGAGGGGTCTGGTGATGACTGGAGAGGTGACACTGCTGGGACATTATACAGTAATGGAGGGGTCTGGTGATGACTGGAGAGGTGACACTGCTGGGACATCATACAGTAATGGAGGAGTCTGGTGATGACTGGAGAGGTGACACTGCTGGGACATTATACAGTAATGGAGGGGTCTGGTGATGACTGGAGAGGTGACACTGCTGGGACATTATACAGTAATGGAGGGGTCTGGTGATGACTGGAGAGGTGACACTGCTGGGACATTATACAGTAATGGAGGGGTCTGATGATGACTGGAGAGGTGACACTGCTGGGACATCATACAGTAATGGAGGAGTCTGGTGATGACTGGAGAGGTGACACTGCTGGGACATTATACAGTAATGGAGGGGTCTGGTGATGACTGGAGAGGTGACACTGCTGGGACATTATACAGTAATGGAGGGGTCTGGTGATGACTGGAGAGGTGACACTGCTGGGAATGCTGGGACATTATACAGTAATGGAGGGGTCTGGTGATGACTGGAGAGGTGACACTGCTGGGACATTATACAGTAATGGAGGGGTCTGGTGATGACTGGAGAGGTGACACTGCTGGGACATTATACAGTAATGGAGGGGTCTGGTGATGACTGGAGAGGTGACACTGCTGGGACATTATACAGTAATGGAGGGGTCTGGTGATGACTGGAGAGGTGACACTGCTGGGACATTATACAGTAATGGAGGGATCTGGTGATGACTGGAGAGGTGACACTGCTGGGACATTATACAGTAATGGAGGGGTCTGGTGATGACTGGAGAGGTGACACTGCTGGGACATTATACAGTAATGGAGGGGTCTGGTGATGACTGGAGAGGTGACACTGCTGGGACATTATACAGTAATGGAGGGTCTGGTGATGGCTGGAGAGGTGACACTGCTGGGACATTATACAGTAATGGAGGGGTCTGGTGATGACTGGAGAGGTGACACTGCTGGGACATTATACAGTAATGGAGGGGTCTGGTGATGACTGGAGAGGTGACACTGCTGGGACATTATACAGTAATGGAGGGGTCAGGTGATGATTAGAGAGGTGACCCTGCTGGGACATTATACAGTAATGGAGGGGTCTGGTGATGACTGGAGAGGTGACACTGCTGGGACATTATACAGTAATGGAGGGGTCTGGTGATGACTGGAGAGGTGACACTGCTGGGACATTATACAGTAATGGAGGGGTCTGGTGATTACTGGAGAGGTGACACTGCTGGGACATTATATAGTAATGGAAGGGTCTGGTGATGACTGGAGAGGTGACACTGCTGGGACATTATACAGTAATGGAGGGGTCTGGTGATGACTGGAGAGGTGACACTGCTGGGACATTATACAGTAATGGAGGGGTCTGGTGATGACTGGAGAGGTGACACTGCTGGGACATAATACAGTAATGGAGGGGTCTGGTGATGACTGGAGAGGTGACACTGCTGGGACATTATACAGTAATGGAGGGGTCTGGTGATGACTGGAGAGGTGACACTGCTGGGAATGCTGGGACATTATACAGTAATGGAGGGGTCTGGTGATGACTGGAGAGGTGACACTGCTGGGACATTATATAGTAATGGAGGGGTCTGGTGATGACTGGAGAGGTGACACTGCTGGGAATGCTGGGACATTATACAGTAATGGAGGGGTCTGGTGATGACTGGAGAGGTGACCCTGCTGGGACATTATACAGTAATGGAGGGGTCTGGTGATGACTGGAGAGGTGACACTGCTGGGAATGCTGGGACATTATACAGTAACACCACTGGAGGGGTCGGGGTGATGACTGTATCATTATGTGTCAGGTTCCTATAAGGTGTCAGGACGTGGCGGTCTATTTCTCCATGGAGGAGTGGGAGTATGTAGAAGGACACAAGGATCAGTACAAGGATCAGGTCATGATGGAGGATCAGCAGCCCCTCACATCACCAGGTAATAGACATGACTATATACACACGTCCTCTCATTATTTGTATGTAAAGAATGAATTCAGTCTCTGTATGTGTTCCCTACAGTCAGATCCAGTAAGAGAACAGCACCAGAGAGGTGTCCCCGTCATCCTGATGAGCAGTATATGGAGGATATAGATCTGATCTATATTAATTCTCCAGACATAATAATAAAAGAAGAAGTGGAGACAGATGTGAGCAGTGATGAGCAGTATAAAGAGGACATTCCTACAGGAAACCACCCCGGTAAGTAGTAACCACTAAATACTGCACGTCCTGAGAAAGCCAGGATGTTCCTTTCCACCTATTGTCGTGAATGGGGTTAAATAAAAATCTCTTTATCGCCATGTTCGGATCCCTATAACTGTTTTATGTTTCTAGTCTTAGAGCTGTGAGGGTCATATTTTGCACCGCGAGCTGTCGTTTTTAGGAGAACCACTTTAGCTTAGTTTTACATTTTTGATCTCCCTTTTTATTAAACATTTTTTTGTGACCAAAAAGTAGCAATTTAGGCATTTTGATATTTTTTTTGCGTTTACCTAGTCGACCCTGCAGGATCAGGAATTTAATAATTTATTTAGTTCGGACAATTCTGCACGTGGTAATACCAACAACTTAAAGTGCCTAAAATGTAGCTTAATGGGGTTATTCTGGAAAAAAACGTATTTTATATATCAACTGGCTTCAGAAAGTTTAACAGATTTGTAAATTACTTCTATTAAAAAATCTTAATCCTTTCAGTACTTATGAGCTTCAGAAGTTGAGTTGTTCTTTTCTGTCTAAGTGCTCTCTGATGACACCTGTCTCGGGAACCGCCCAATTTAGAAGAGGTTTGCTATGAGGATTTGCTTCTAAACTGGGCGGTTCCCGAGACACGTGTCATCAGAGAGCACTTAGACAGAAAAGAACAACTCAACTTCTGAAGCTTATAAGTTGAGATGAGCGAACTTACAGTAAATTCGATTCGTCACGAACTTCTCGGCTCGGCAGTTGATGACTTTTCCTGCATAAATTAGTTCAGCTTTCAAGTGCTCCCGTGGGCTGGAAAAGGTGGATACAGTCCTAGGAGACTCTTTCCTAGGACTGTATCCACCTTTTCCAGCCCACCGGAGCACCGGAAAGCTGAACTAATTTATGCAGGAAAAGTCATCAACTGCCGAGCCGAGAAGTTCGCTCATCTCTTTTTTTAATAGAAGTCATTTACAAATCTGTTTAACTTTCTGGAGCCAGTTGATATAAAAAAAAAAGTTTTTTCCCTGGATAACCCCTTTAAAGTGCCTAAAATGTAGCCTAAAATGTCTATAATGTAGCCTAAAGTTCCTATAATGTAGCTTAAAGTGCCTAGAATGTAGCCTAAGGTACCTATAATGTAGCCTAAAGTGCCTATAATGTAGCCTAAAGTCCCTATAATGTAGCCTAAAGTGCCTACAATGTAGCTTAAAGTGCCTATAATGTAGCCTAAAGTGACTAGAATGTAGCCTAAAGTGCCTACAATGTAGCTTAAAGTGCCTATAATGTAGCCTAAAGTGCCTATTATGTAGCCTAAAGTCCCTATAATGTAGCCTAAAGTGCCTACAATGTAGCTTAAAGTGCCTATAATGTAGCCTAAAGTGACTAGAATGTAGCCTAAAGTCCCTATAATGTAGCCTAAAGTCCCTAGAATGTAGCTTAAAGTGCCTATAATGTAGCCTAAAGTTCCTATAATGTAGCTTAAAGTGCCTAGAATGTAGCCTAAAGTGCCTATAATGTAGCCTAAAGTGCCTACAATGTAGCCTAAAGTGCCTATAATGTAGCCTAAAGTGCCTATAATGTAGCCTAAAGTGCCTACAATGTAGCCTAAAGTGCCTATAATGTAGCCTAAAGTCCCTATAATGTAGCCTAAAGTGCATATAATATAGCTTAAAGTGCCTAAAATGTAGCTTAAAGTGCCTATAATGTAGCCTAAAGTGCCTATAATGTAGCCTAAAGTGCCTAAAATGTAGCTTAAAGTGCCTATTATGTAGCCTAAAATGTAGCTTAAAGTGCTAAATATGTAGCTTAAAGTGCCTAAAATGTAGCTTAAAGCGCCTAAAATGTAGCCTAAAGCGACTATAATGTAGCCTAAAGTGCCTATAATGTAGCTTAAAGTGCCTATTATCTAGCCTAAAGTGCCTAAAATGTAGCCTAAAGTGCCTAAAATGTAGCCTAAAGTGCCTAGAATGTAGCTTAAAGTGCCTATTATCTAGCCTAAAGTGCCTAAAATGTAGCCTAAAGTGCCTAAAATGTAGCCTAAACTGCCTAGAATGTAGCTTAAAGTGCCTATTATCTAGCCTAAAGTGCCTAAAATGTAGCCTAAAGTGCCTAAAATGTAGCCTAAAGTGCCTATAATGTAGCTTAAAGTGCCTAAAATGTAGCTTAAAGTGCCTATAATGTAGCTTAAAGTGCCTATAATGTAGCCTAAAGTGCCTATAATGTAGCCTAAAGTGCCTATAATATAGCTTAAAGTGCCTAAAATGTAGCCTAAAGTGCCTATAATGTAGCCTAAAGTGCCTATAATGTAGCTTAAAGTGCCTATTATGTAGCCTAAAGTGCCTATAATGTAGCTTAAAGTGCCTATTATGTAGCCTAAAATGTAGCTTAAAGTGCTAAAAATGTAGCTTAAAGTGCCTAGAATGTAGCTTAAAGTCCCTAGAATGTAGCTTAAAGTGCCTATAATGTAGCCTAAAGTGCCTATAATGTAGCCTAAAGTGCCTATAATGTAGCCTAAAGTGCCTATAATGTAGCCTAAAGTGCCTAGAATGTAGCCTAAAGTGCCTATAATGTAGCCTAAAGTGCCTATAATGTAGCCTAAAGTGCCTAGAATGTAGCTTAAAGTGCCTAAAATGCAGCCTAAAGTGCCTATAATGTAGCTTAAAGTGCCTAAAATGTAGCCTAAAGTGCCTATAATGTAGCCTAAAGTGCCTATAATGTAGCCTAAAGTGCCTATAATGTAGCCTAAAGTGCCTAGAATGTAGCTTAAAGTGCCTAAAATGCAGCCTAAAGTGCCTAGAATGTAGCCTAAAGTGCCTATAATGTAGCCTAAAGCGACTATAATGTAGCTTAAAGTGCCTAAAATGCAGCCTAAAGTGCCTATAATGCAGCCTAAAGTGCCTATAATGTAGCTTAAAGTGCCTATAATGTAGCTTAAAGTGCCTAAAATGTAGCTTAAAGTGCATAGAATGTAGCTTTTATTCGCCAAAATATATCACACAACTAAAATATGAAGACGGAAATTTAAGGAACTCGAAAGGCCGTATACAAAATTTTAGCGTAAAGTAGGACTCTGCAGTCAAAGAGATAAATCATAGACAGATGTGGCTACTGTAGACTTGTAGTAGCGCCGAATGACAAGACGTAATAAAGATATAAAGCACAGTATTGATGAATGAGGGGATGATGGGCAAATACGGGAATAATGCGAAAAGATGGAATGAGCGCCATAGGCGGACTGTGCAATGAGGAAACCCTGACCTACAAGTAAGGGTGTTGGGGGGGGTGAAAGGTAATAGCTGGCCAAGGGCCTTCACTACTCCTACATACACTCTATTCTGGGGGTCCTATGCCTAGGTGGGGTGATCAACGAAGGACGGACCCACACAGGAACCTAACAGTACCCATACGACTCCTTAAAGGGGTACTCCGCCCTTAGACATCTTATCACCTATCCAAAGGATAAGGGATAAGATGTCTAAGGGCAGAGTATGGCTGCGGCACCCCAGACATCCGGTGCACGGAGCGAACGTCGCTCTGTGCCGGATGACTGGCGATGCGGGGCGGAGGCTCGTGACATCACAGCCACGCCCCCTCAATGCAAGCCTATGGGAGGGGGCGTGATGTCCGTCACGCCCCCTCCCATAGACTTGCATTGAGGGGGCGTGGCCGTGACCTCACGAGCCTCCGGCGCTGCACCGGACGCTCTAAACGAACCCCGGATGCAACAGCGAGATCGGGGGGTCCCCAGCAGCGGGACCCCCGAGATCAGACATCCCCTATCCTTTGGATAGGGGATAAGATGTCTAGGGGCGGAATACCCCTTTAAAGACCACACTAGGGTCCCCCCCATACCAAACCATGGTCAATGGATGACCCTCAATGCATGTCCTAAATGTAGACAACCGCCATGGCTATAAAACACCCCCAGCATGTGACAGCGCAGGGTGACGGGAGCGGGGAACCCAGACTGGGGACTTACCGTCCAGATTGAAGACCTACCTGCTTTCTTTTTGAGGCAGTGCTCTGCCCAGGTCCCCACCGCGTGGGTGGACTCTTTCTATGCCACAGAAGGGCAGAACGTCCGTATTACCTCCATGACTCAAATTTAAAGGGGTACTCCGGTGAAGAATTTTTTTTTTTTTTTTTTAAATCAACTGGTGCCAAAAAGTTAAACAGATGTGTAAATTACTTCTATTTAAAAATCTTAATCCTTCCAGTACTTATCAGCTGCTGTGTGCTCCACAGTTGTGATGTTCTTTTCTGTCTGACCACAGCGCTCTCTGCTGACACCTCTGTCCATTTTAGGAACTGTCCAGAGCAGGAGACAATCCCCATAGCAAACCTCTCCGTACTTATCAGCTGCTGTATAATACAGAGGAAGTTCTTTTCTTTTTGAATTTCTTCTCTGTCTGACCACAGTGCTCTCTGCTGACACCTCTGAACTGTCAAGAGTACAAGCAAATCCCCATAGCAAACCTCTTCTACTCTGGACAGTTCCTGACATGGACAGAGGTGTCAGCAGAGAGCACTGTGGTCAGACTGGAAAGAACTACACAACTTCCTGTGGAGCATACAGCAGCTGATAAGTACTGGAAGGATAAATTATTATTTTTTTTTTAATAGAAGTAATTTACAAATCTATATAATTTTCTGGCACCAGTTGATTTTAAAATAAATAGTTTTCCACCGGAGTACCCCTTTAAATAGGAAGACATTTCTGGTAAGTCTGTACATAGGGAGCCCAAAGTGAACTTACTGTGCTGCTGAAAGTGGGTATCTCTAGATGAGAGGTAATATTCCAAGGTCAGGCTATACATGGTTAAAATAGACAGGTGTATTGTTAGCATTCTCCTTTTTCCTATTTCGCACCCAAAAAAAAACAAAAAAACAATATATAACATTGTAGTAATTAATAAAAAATAAATTAAAAAAAAAAGGGAAAAAAAAATCTGAATTTTTTTTTAAAGGGGTATTCCAGGAAAAAAACGATATATATATATATATATATATATATATATATATATATATATCAACTGGCTCCAGAAAGTTAAACAGATTTGTAAATTACTTCTATTAAAAAAATCTTAATCCTTTCAGTACTTATGAGCTTCTGAAGTTAAGTTGTTCTTTTCTATCTAAGTCATCTCTGATGACACGTGTCTCGGGAACTGTCCAGTTTAGAAGCAAATCCCCATAGCAAACCTCTTCTAAATTGGGCGGTTCCCGAGACAGGTGTCATCAGAGAGGATTTTGACAGAAAAGGACAACCTTAACTTCAGAAGCTCATAAGTACTGAAAGGATTAAGATTTGTTAATTGGAGTAATTTACAAATCTGTTTAGCTTTCTGGAGCCAGTTGATATATATAAAAAAGTTTTTTTCCTGGAATACCCCTTTAAATACATTTTTACCATTAGAATCGTAGGGTAAATTTTGCGTCAGAATTGTCAGGAAACATGAGTATGAGCCTTGGAGAATGTCCTGTCATTCAGACTAAATCCCACATTACGACCTTCAAATACTGCGGCTCCTAAACTTTTGTTCTTTTTGGTGTAAACGCCTTTGAAAACGCAGCGTGACCGTTGTGCTCCAAAAGTCTTGGCCCAAAACTCGGTAAAAAGTAGCGCCGAAAAGTTTTTTTTGTACGTCCCTTATTGTTTTAAATTTTTTTATTATTTATTTTTAATTATTTTATTTTGTTGCCGATGTTTGTACATGATGCATGTATCTTTAACCCCTTAAAGGGGTTCTCCGGTGGAAAACATATTTTTTTTTTTTTAAATCAACTGGTGCCAGAAAGTTAAACAGATTTGTAAATTACTTCTATTAAAAAATATTAATCCTTCCTATACTTTTTAGCAGCTGTATGCTACAGAGGAAATTCTTTTCTTTTTGAATTTCTTTTTTTGTCTTGTCCACAGTGCTCTCTGCTGACACCTGATGCCCATATCAGGAACTGTCCAGGGCAGGTGTCAGCAGAGAGCACTGTGGACAAGACAAAAAAGAAATTCAAAAAGAAAAGAATTTCCTCCGTAGCATACAGCTGCTAAAAAGTATAGGAAGGGTAAAGATTTGTCATTTACAAATCTGTTTAACCTTCTGGCACCAGTTGATTTAAAAAAAAATAAAAAAACAACATTTCCACCGGAGTAACCCTTTAAGGACACAGCCCATTTTAACCTTAAAGGGGTACTCCCATGGAAAACTTTTTTTTTAAATCAACTGGTGCCAGAATGTTAAACAGATTTGTAAATCGCTTCTATTAAAAAATCTTAATCCTTCCAGTACTTTTTAGGGGCTGTATACTAAAGAGAAATCCAAAAAAGAAATGCATTTCCTCTGATGTCCTGACCACAGTGCTCTCTGCTGACCTCTGCTGTCCATTTTAGGAACTGTCAAGAGTAGGAAAAAATCCCAATAGCAAACATATGCTGCTCTGGACAGTTCCTAAAATGGACAGCAGAGGTCAGCAGAGAGCACTGTGGTCAGGACATCAGAGGAAATGTATTTCTTTTTTTGGATTTCTCTTTAGTATACAGCCCCCAATAAGTACTGGAAGGATTAAGATTTTTTAATAGAAGTGATTTACAAATCTGTTTAACTTTCTGGCACCAGTTGATTTAAAAAATAAAGTTTTCCACGGGAGTACCCCTTTAAGGACCAGGCTTATCTTAATTTTTGCATTTTCGTTTTTTCCTCCTCACCTTCTAAAATCCATAACCTAAAATGTACGGTAAACCCAAAAAAAAAAAAATTTTCTGTGTAAGGAAATTTAAACAAAAATTAAAATTTTGCTAATTTGGTGGGTTTCTTGTTTTCACGCTGTACACTTTACTGTAAAAATGAAACTTTTTTTTTTTTTTACATTTACGACACATGTCCTTAAGGGGTTAAAGAAGAAGTCCAGTGCTAAGAAATTTAACCCCTGGGGGTTCCGACCGCTGGGTCCGGGCCACGATCTCCCGTTCGGGGCCCCAATTTGACCCCGGCTGAGCTGCTGTGTGTGATGTTTTGCACAAAGCAGCTCAGATGGTACAAACACGCCCCCTCCATTCCTCTCCCATAGAAATGAATGGAAGGGGCATGTGTCGGAAGGGGCATGTGTCGGAAGGGGCATGTGTCGGAAGGGGCATGTGTCGGAAGGGGCATGTGTCGACAAGATTTTTTTTTTTCATGATTTTTTTTTTTTTTTGTTATTCTCTGCAGATTCTTGTAGCAGGAGATCAGAGGAGAATCTTATATCTTCAGATTATAAAGCAGATGATGATATCACACAAGATACATATGAAGAACATTCCATTATCCCAGATACACCCTCAGCCCTTCACAGCCAAGATCTGTCATCTCATCCTTATATACAGGTCCTGTCTTCTCATTCATCACTGGATGTTCAGCAATATAATAGCACCAGAAATTTTGAGCTTCAAAAAGCTCTCATCACAGAGAAGAAGCCATTTATATGTTCAGAATGTGGGAAATATTTTACCATAAAATCTAATCTTGTTAAACATTTGAGAGTTCACACAGGAGAGAAGCCATTTTCATGTTTAGAATGCGGGAAATGTTTTACCATAAGATCAAATCTTGTTATACATCTGAGAAATCACACAGGAGAGAAGCCATTTTCATGTTCAGAATGTTGGAAAGGTTTTACTCAGAAATCATATCTCGTTCAACATCAAAAAATTCACACAGGGGAAAAGCCGTATTCATGTTCAGAATGTGCACATTGTTTTAGCAAGAAGTCAAGCCTGGTTAAACATCAAAGAAGTCACACAGGGGAGAAGCCATTTTCGTGTTTGCAATGTGGGAAATATTTTTCTCGGAAATCACATGTTGTTGAACATCAGAGAGTTCACACAGGGGAGAAACCATTTTCGTGTTCAGAATGTGGGAAATGTTTTACTTATAAATCAAATCTGGTTGCACATCAAAAAACTCACACAGGGGAGAAGCCGTTTTCATGTGCAGAATGCGGAAAATGTTTTACTCACAAATCAGATCTTGGCAAACATCAGAGAACTCACACAGGGGAGAAGCTATTTCATGCATAGAATGCGGGAAATGTTTTACACAAACAAAACATCTGTTTTTCTTAATTGTGTTTGTGTTAACATAAGTAGCGTATTAAAATAATGTTATGTATATGTGTGATCTGTTCTATTATTTATTAATGATAAAAGCCTTTACCGGGGGCGGCCACGTTTAATGGTATTTGTGTACTGGGTCACTGCACGACACAGACACCGGTGCTTTACGGCAGACGCTGTGCAGAAGAGATAGAAGATGTCTCCCGACTCATAGACTAATGAGCCCAGACCTCTGAAGACGCTCGGCTGAGTGAAACATGTCGGGGGCTGAGTGTGTTAATATTTTAAAGTCTAGTGTCGCCAGAGTACCTTAACCCCTTAAGGACTCGAGTTTTTGCACTTTCGTTTTTTCCTCCTTACCTTTAAAAAAAATTTAAGAAAAAAAACGCCATTTTGGAAGTGTTATAGCTCCCTCTAGTGGCTATAACACTGCACACACTGATCTTTTACATCGATCAATGGCCGTGGCCCCGCGTTATAGAAAGGGAGCGGACTCTTTACTTCTAATTACTTGTATTTAAAAATCTTAATCCTTTTAGTACTTTTTAGCAGCTGTCGTCACGTCCCCCTCCCATAGACTTGCATTAAGGGGGCGTGGCTGTGATGTCACAAGCCTCCGCCCTGCATCGTCAGTCTCTGGCACAGAATGAAGTTCGCTCCATGCACCTCATGTCTGGGGTGCCGCAGCCGAGATCACGGGAGGACCCCCCCCCCCCCCCCCCCCCCCCGCCATCAGACACACAGTGCTCTCTGCTGACACCTCTGTCCATGTCAGGAACTGTCAAGAACAGGAGAGGTTTACTATGGGGATTGTCTCCTGGTCTGGACAGTTCCTGACATGAACAGAGGTGTCAGCAGAGAGCACTGTGGTCACACTGGAAAGGAGAGAACTGTGGAGCATACAGCAGCTGATAAGTACTGGAAGGATTAGGATTTTTAAATCAAAGTAATTTACAAATCAGTTAAACTTTCTGGCTCCAGTTGATTTAAAAAATAACCAATAAACTACAGCTGTTTTGCACATATCTGGAGTTTTCCATTTTTGGTACTGCGCCCACTTCGAGGGAATATACTGGCGGAAGATGAGTCTCCCCTTAAAACTGATGAGACTCATCAACCAAGAGGTCCCTGAGGGGTACGTAGGCCTCCAAAAGTTTGGCCCCAAAGTGATCGATGAGCGGCCTCACTTTGTAAAGCCGGTCATAGGCGGGATCACCTGGGGGCGGACATGCCGCATTATCAGTGTAATGGAGGCATTTCCGAATGGCTTCGAACCGGTTCCGTGCCATGACCATACTGTACAGCGGGGTCTGGTATAGGATGTCCCGCTCCAGTACTGCCTGACAATAGGTTTTTTGACCAGGCCCAAGTGCAGCACGAGGCCCCAAAATGTCCTAATTTCTGCTGAATCAATGGCGCGCCATTCATTGGACCTGGCCAAAAAAGAATCGGGGGGTGGGCGATGAACTGCCTGGCGTACAGATTCGTCTGCTCCACCATGTGATGGACAAAACGGTCACTGAAAAAATAACTGAAATAGTCAAATTCAGTGAACCCAGAATTGTCAATCCGGATTCTGGAGGCGCCAACAAACTCCGGAACCCGTGGCTGATAACCCTCTGGGGGTCTCCAGACAGGTTCACCGGAAGGGGGCTCCGGTACAATTGTCTGGGGGGTCGGACTCCTAGCATTGTCGCTTGTACTAGTGCGGGCCACAGGGCCACTATCATGGGGGGTATATACTGTGTGTGTGGTTGGTGTATACTATATATAACAGTGTGTGATTAGAAATCACACACTGTTATATGGGCAAAAATAAAAAGCTGCGGCCCCAAAAAAAAAAAGGGGGCAAATCACAGCGCCCTGAACCCCTAATAGGGCCCGGGTCACACTGAAAAAACTGGGGTGGACCCTTGTGGACCTATTAGGGGGTCGGGGGGAATTTTTTACTTTTTACCCTACCTTTACCTGGATTGTATCCTTTCCCTGCTCTATGGGGGGCTTCTTTCCTTCTGAGGGGGCTCCGATCTCGGCAGAAGGGGGGGGGGGGGGGAGGGTCCCTGGCTTCCTCTAGCAGCTCTGACCACTGACTAAACTCAGCCAGCCGTGGGAAGATGCTGTTAACCCCTCCCCTGCCGGCTGCTATTGGCTGGAGCGTTCCTGGGGGGGGGGGATGAAATCACCACCTCCCCATATATACAGTAGGTGATAGGTGTATCGCCCTGTATGTCCGGGTCAGCGGGTCACACTGACCCGGACAGCGGCAGATTTCACCAACGATCTCACCAACGATCTGCCGCGATCGCCAACATGGGGGAGGGGGTCTGATGACCCCCTTCGGCATTTGCACGGGATGCCTGCTGATCGATATTAGCAGTCACCCCGGTCCGGTCCCAGCTCGGCGGGGACCGAAATTCTCCATGACGTAGGTGTACGTCCTTGGTCCTTAAGTACCAGGGAGCTAGGACGTACGTGCACGCCCTTGGTCCTTAAGAGGTTAAGGTTCACCTGTAAGGCCGGCAACATATCAGCCAATGTGGGTGGGGCTTATAGCTTCCTCCCATTGTATGTGTTCCCAGCCACACTGGAGGTAACTGGGAGGACGCTGGGAGTTTGACCTAATGTTGCTGTAATTGCCCACTGGCCCCTGGGTTTTGCCCAGATAGATTTAGCGATAGGTCCGGTGTCACTTGAGAAACCTTGGCGTTGGTGTGCGGGCTCTGGTGTGTCCTTCATATAAGGATATACTGGCGTTGGTGTGCGGGCTCTGGTGTCCTTCATATAAGGATACACTGGCGAATGTCTCAATTTTACATCAGTGTTCAGGGATTAGACAATGTATTGTATACATCTACCACAGTAGTGCACCTATATTCCTGTATTATTCTAATTGTTACATATCCACAATGTTTATCGGGTGTAGGATCCTATTGTGGCACTTGTAGTCCGCTGCAGGCATCCTCGCCCCTAGCAACGGACTACAAGGGCAGGATCTGCTCCCACAGTATAAATGCACAACCGCATTTCGGGTAGAGCACCTCCAGCCATTTGAGACAACATTTTTTCTTCTTGATATTTAACACACACACAGCTCTGCTACATGTACATTACACATATACAGCTCAACTACATGCACATTACACATATACAGCTCAACTACATGCACATTACACATATACAGCTCTACTGTGTACACATACAGCTCAGCTACATGTACATTACACATATACAGCTCTACTGTGTACACATACAGCTCAGCTACATGTACATTACACATATACAGCTCTACTGTGTACACATACAGCTCAGCTACATGTACATTACACATATACAGCTCTACTGTGTACACATACAGCTCAGCTACATGTACATTACACATATACAGCTCAGCTACATGTACATTACACATATACAGTTCAACTACATGCACATTACACATATACAGCTCAACTACATGCACATTACACATATACAGCTCTACTGTGTACACATACAGCTCAGCTACATGTACATTACACATACACAGCTCTACTGTGTACACATACAGCTCAGCTACATGCACATTACACATATACAGCTCTACTGTGTACACATACAGCTCAGCTACATGTACATTACACATATACAGCTCTACTGTGTACACATACAGCTCAGCTACATGTACATTACACATATACAGCTCTACTGTGTACACATACAGCTCAGCTACATGTACATTACACATATACAGCTCTACTGTGTACACATACAGCTCAGCTACATGCACATTACATATATACAGCTCTACTGTGTACACATAAAGCTCAGCTACATGTACATTACATATATACAGCTCTACTGTGTACACATACAGCTCAGCTACATGTACATTACATATATACAGCTCTACTGTGTACACATACAGCTCAGCTACATGTACATACAGCTCAGCTACACATATACAGCTCTACTGTGTTCACATACAGCTCAGCTACATGTACATTACACATATACAGCTCTACTGTGTTCACATACAGCTCAGCTACATGTACATTACACATATACAGCTCTACTGTGTACACATACAGCTCAGCTACATGTACATTACACATATACAGCTCTACTGTGTACACATACAGCTCAGCTACATGCACATTACACATATACAGCTCTACTGTGTACACATACAGCTCAGCTACATGTACATCACACATATACAGCTCTACTGTGTTCACATACAGCTCAGCTACATGTACATTACACATATACAGCTCTACTGTGTACACATACAGCTCAGCTACATGTACATTACACATATACAGCTCTACTGTGTACACATACAGCTCAGCTACATGTACATTACACATATACAGCTCTACTGTGTACACATACAGCTCAGCTACATGCACATTACATATATACAGCTCTACTGTGTACACATAAAGCTCAGCTACATGTACATTACATATATACAGCTCTACTGTGTACACATACAGCTCAGCTACATGTACATTACATATATACAGCTCTACTGTGTACACATACAGCTCAGCTACATGTACATTACACATATACAGCTCTACTGTGTACACATACAGCTCAGCTACATGTACATTACACATATACAGCTCTACTGTGTACACATACAGCTCAGCTACATGTACATTACACATATACAGCTCTACTGTGTACACATACAGCTCAGCTACATGCACATTACACATATACAGCTCTACTGTGTACACATACAGCTCAGCTACATGTACATTACACATATACAGCTCTACTGTGTACACATACAGCTCAGCTACATGCACATTACACATATACAGCTCTACTGTGTACACATACAGCTCAGCTACATGTACATCACACATATACAGCTCTACTGTGTTCACATACAGCTCAGCTACATGTACATTACACATATACAGCTCTACTGTGTACACATACAGCTCAGCTACATGTACATTACACATATACAGCTCTACTGTGTACACATACAGCTCAGCTACATGTACATTACACATATACAGCTCTACTGTGTACACATACAGCTCAGCTACATGCACATTACACATATACATCTCTACTGTGTACACATACAGCTCAGCTACATGTACATTACACATATACAGCTCTACTGTGTACACATACAGCTCAGCTACATGTACATTACACATATACAGCTCTACTGTGTACACATACAGCTCAGCTACATGCACATTACACATATACAGCTCTACTGTGTACACACAGCTCAGCTACATGTACATTACACATATACAGCACTACTGTGTACACATACAGCTCAGCTACATGCACATTACACATATACAGCTCTACTGTGTACACATACAGCTCAGCTACATGTACATTACACATATACAGCTCTACTGTGTACACATACAGCTCAGCTACATGTACATTACACATATACAGCTCTACTGTGTACACATACAGCTCAGCTACATGTACATTACACATATACAGCTCTACTGTGTACACACAGCTCAGCTACATGTACATTACACATATACAGCACTACTGTGTACACATACAGCTCAGCTACATGCACATTACACATATACAGCTCTACTGTGTACACATACAGCTCAGCTACATGTACATTACATATATACAGCTCTACTGTGTACACATACAGCTCAGCTACATGTACATTACACATATACAGCTCTACTGTGTACACATACAGCTCAGCTACATGTACATTACACATATACAGCTCTACTGTGTACACATACAGCTCAGCTACATGTACATTACACATATACAGCTCTACTGTGTACACATACAGCTCAGCTACATGTACATTACACATATACAGCTCAGCTACATGTACATTACACATATACAGCTCAACTACATGCACATTACACATATACAGCTCAACTACATGCACATTACACATATACAGCTCTACTGTGTACACATACAGCTCAGCTACATGTACATTACACATATACAACTCTACTGTGTACACATACAGCTCAGCTACATGTACATTACACATATACAGCTCTACTGTGTACACATACAGCTCAGCTACATGTACATTACACATATACAGCTCTACTGTGTACACATACAGCTCAGCTACATGCACATTACACATATACAGCTCTACTGTGTACACATACAGCTCAGCTACATGTACATTACACATATACAGCTCTACTGTGTACACATACAGCTCAGCTACATGTACATTACACATATACAGCTCTACTGTGTACACATACAGCTCAGCTACATGTACATTACACATATACAGCTCTACTGTGTACACATACAGCTCAGCTACATGTACATTACACATATACAGCTCAGCTACATGTACATTACACATATACAGTTCAACTACATGCACATTACACATATACAGCTCAACTACATGCACATTACACATATACAGCTCTACTGTGTACACATACAGCTCAGCTACATGTACATTACACATACACAGCTCTACTGTGTACACATACAGCTCAGCTACATGCACATTACACATATACAGCTCTACTGTGTACACATACAGCTCAGCTACATGTACATCACACATATACAGCTCTACTGTGTACACATACAGCTCAGCTACATGTACATTACACATATACAGCTCTACTGTGTACACATACAGCTCAGCTACATGTACATTACACATATACAGCTCTACTGTGTACACATACAGCTCAGCTACATGTACATTACACATATACAGCTCTACTGTGTTCACATACAGCTCAGCTACATGTACATTACACATATACAGCTCTACTGTGTTCACATACAGCTCAGCTACATGTACATTACACATATACAGCTCTACTGTGTACACATACAGCTCAGCTACATGTACATTACACATATACAGCTCTACTGTGTACACATACAGCTCAGCTACATGCACATTACACATATACAGCTCTACTGTGTACACATACAGCTCAGCTACATGTACATCACACATATACAGCTCTACTGTGTTCACATACAGCTCAGCTACATGTACATTACACATATACAGCTCTACTGTGTACACATACAGCTCAGCTACATGTACATTACACATATACAGCTCTACTGTGTACACATACAGCTCAGCTACATGTACATTACACATACAGCTCTACTGTGTACACATACAGCTCAGCTACATGTACATTACACATATACAGCTCTACTATGTACACATACAGCTCAGCTACATGTACATTACACATATACAGCTCTACTGTGTACAGATACAGCTCAGCTACATGTACATTACACATATACAGCACTAATGTGTACACATACAGCTCAGCTACATGCACATTACACATATACAGCTCTACTGTGTACACATACAGCTCAGCTACATGCACATTACACATATACAGCTCTACTGTGTACACATACAGCTCAGCTACATGCACATTACACATATACAGCTCTACTGTGTACACATACAGCTCAGCTACATGTACATTACACATATACAGCTCTACTGTGTACACATACAGCTCAGCTACATGTACATTACACATATACAGCTCTACTGTGTACACATACAGCTCAGCTACATGCACATTACATATATACAGCTCTACTGTGTACACATAAAGCTCAGCTACATGTACATTACATATATACAGCTCTACTGTGTACACATTCCGCTCAGCTACATGCACATTACACATATACAGCTCTACTGTGTACACATACAGCTCAGCTACATGTACATTACACATATACAGCTCTACTGTGTACACATACAGCTCAGCTACATGCACATTACACATATACAGCTCTACTGTGTTCACATACAGCTCAGCTACATGTACATTACACATATACAGCTCTACTGTGTTCACATACAGCTCAGCTACATGTACATTACACATATACAGCTCTACTGTGTACACATACAGCTCAGCTACATGTACATTACACATATACAGCTCTACTGTGTACACATACAGCTCAGCTACATGCACATTACACATATACATCTCTACTGTGTACACATACAGCTCAGCTACATGTACATTACACATATACAGCTCTACTGTGTACACATACAGCTCAGCTACATGTACATTACACATATACAGCTCTACTGTGTACACATACAGCTCAGCTACATGCACATTACACATATACAGCTCTACTGTGTACACACAGCTCAGCTACATGTACATTACACATATACAGCACTACTGTGTACACATACAGCTCAGCTACATGCACATTACACATATACAGCTCTACTGTGTACACATACAGCTCAGCTACATGTACATTACACATATACAGCTCTACTGTGTACACATACAGCTCAGCTACATGTACATTACACATATACAGCTCTACTGTGTACACATACAGCTCAGCTACATGTACATTACACATATACAGCTCTACTGTGTACACACAGCTCAGCTACATGTACATTACACATATACAGCACTACTGTGTACACATACAGCTCAGCTACATGCACATTACACATATACAGCTCTACTGTGTACACATACAGCTCAGCTACATGTACATTACATATATACAGCTCTACTGTGTACACATACAGCTCAGCTACATGTACATTACACATATACAGCTCTACTGTGTACACATACAGCTCAGCTACATGTACATTACACATATACAGCTCTACTGTGTACACATACAGCTCAGCTACATGTACATTACACATATACAGCTCTACTGTGTACACATACAGCTCAGCTACATGTACATTACACATATACAGCTCAGCTACATGTACATTACACATATACAGCTCAACTACATGCACATTACACATATACAGCTCAACTACATGCACATTACACATATACAGCTCTACTGTGTACACATACAGCTCAGCTACATGTACATTACACATATACAACTCTACTGTGTACACATACAGCTCAGCTACATGTACATTACACATATACAGCTCTACTGTGTACACATACAGCTCAGCTACATGTACATTACACATATACAGCTCTACTGTGTACACATACAGCTCAGCTACATGCACATTACACATATACAGCTCTACTGTGTACACATACAGCTCAGCTACATGTACATTACACATATACAGCTCTACTGTGTACACATACAGCTCAGCTACATGTACATTACACATATACAGCTCTACTGTGTACACATACAGCTCAGCTACATGTACATTACACATATACAGCTCTACTGTGTACACATACAGCTCAGCTACATGTACATTACACATATACAGCTCAGCTACATGTACATTACACATATACAGCTCTACTGTGTACACATACAGCTCAGCTACATGTACATTACACATATACAGCTCTACTGTGTACACATACAGCTCAGCTACATGTACATTACACATATACAGCTCTACTGTGTACACATACAGCTCAGCTACATGCACATTACACATACAGCTCTACTGTGTACACATACAGCTCAGCTACATGTACATTACACATATACAGCTCTACTGTGTACACATACAGCTCAGCTACATGTACATTACACATATACAGCTCTACTGTGTACACATACAGCTCAGCTACATGTACATTACACATATACAGCTCTACTGTGTACACATACAGCTCAGCTACATGTACATTACACATATACAGCTCTACTGTGTACACATACAGCTCAGCTACATGTACATTACACATATACAGCTCTACTGTGTACACATACAGCTCAGCTACATGTACATTACACATATACAGCTCTACTGTGTACACATACAGCTCAGCTACATGTACATTACACATATACAGCTCTACTGTGTACACATACAGCTCAGCTACATGCACATTACACATATACAGCTCTACTGTGTACACATACAGCTCAGCTACATGTACATTACACATATACAGCTCTACTGTGTACACATACAGCTCAGCTACATGCACATTACACATATACAGCTCTACTGTGTACACATACAGCTCAGCTACATGTACATTACACATATACAGCTCTACTGTGTACACATATACAGCTCAGCTACATGTACATTACACATATACAGCTCTACTGTGTGAACATACAGCTCAGCTACATGTACATTACACATATACAGCTCTACTGTGTACACATACAGCTCAGCTACATGTACATTACACATATACAGCTCAGCTACATGTACATTACACACAGCTCAGCTACATGCATATTACACATATACAGCTCTACTGTGTACACATACAGCTCAGCTACATGTACATTACACATATACAGCTCTACTGTGTACACATACAGCTCAGCTACATGTACATTACACATATACAGCTCTACTGTGTACACATACAGCTCAGCTACATGTACATTACACATATACAGCTCTACTGTGTACACATACAGCTCAGCTACATGTACATTACACATATACAGCTCTACTGTGTACACATACAGCTCAGCTACATGCACATTACACATATACAGCTCTACTGTGTACACATACAGCTCAGCTACATGTACATTACACATATACAGCTCTACTGTGTACACATACAGCTCAGCTACATGCACATTACACATACAGCTCTACTGTGTACACATACAGCTCAGCTACATGTACATTACACATATACAGCTCTACTGTGTACACATACAGCTCAGCTACATGTACATTACACATATACAGCTCTACTGTGTACACATACAGCTCAGCTACATGTACATTATACATATACAGCTCTACTGTGTACACATACAGCTCAGCTACATGTACATTACACATATACAGCTCTACTGTGTACACATACAGCTCAGCTACATGTACATTACACATATACAGCTCTACTGTGTACACATACAGCTCAGCTACATGTACATTACACATATACAGCTCTACTGTGTACACATACAGCTCAGCTACATGTACATTACACATATACAGCTCTACTGTGTACACATACAGCTCAGCTACATGTACATTACACATATACAGCTCTACTGTGTACACATACAGCTCAGCTACATGCACATTACACATATACAGCTCTACTGTGTACACATACAGCTCAGCTACATGTACATTACACATATACAGCTCTACTGTGTACACATACAGCTCAGCTACATGCACATTACACATATACAGCTCTACTGTGTACACATACAGCTCAGCTACATGTACATTACACATATACAGCTCTACTGTGTACACATATACAGCTCAGCTACATGTACATTACACATATACAGCTCTACTGTGTGAACATACAGCTACATGTACATTACACATATACAGCTCTACTGTGTACACATACAGCTCAGCTACATGTACATTACACATATACAGCTCTACTGTGTACACATACAGCTCAGCTACATGTACATTACACATATACAGCTCTACTGTGTACACATACAGCTCAGCTACATGCACATTACACATATACAGCTCTACTGTGTACACATACAGCTCAGCTACATGTACATTACACATATACAGCTCTACTGTGTACACATACAGCTCGGCTACATGCACATTACACATATACAGCTCTACTGTGCACACATACAGCTCAGCTACATGTACATTACACATATACAGCTCTACTGTGCACACATACAGCTCAGCTACATGTACATTACACATATACAGCACTACTGTGTACACATACAGCTCAGCTACATGTACATTACACATATACAGCTCTACTGTGTACACATACAGCTCAGCTACATGTACATTACACCTATACAGCTCTACTGTGTACACATACAGCTCAGCTACATGCACATTACACATATACAGCTCTACTGTGTACACATACAGCTCAGCTACATGTACATTACACATATACAGCTCTACTGTGTACACATACAGCTCAGCTACATGCACATTACACACATACAGCTCAGCTACATGCACATTACACATATACAGCTCTACTGTGTACACATACAGCTCAGCTACATGCACATTACACATATACAGCTCTACTGTGTACACATACAGCTCAGCTACATGCACATTACACATATACAGCTCTACTGTGTACACATACAGCTCAGCTACATGTACATTACACATATACAGCTCTACTGTGTACACATACAGCTCAGCTACATGCACATTACACATATACAGCTCTACTGTGTACACATACAGCTCAGCTACATGTACATTACACATATACAGCTCTACTGTGTACACATACAGCTCAGCTACATGCACATTACACATACAGCTCTACTGTGTACACATACAGCTCAGCTACATGTACATTACACATATACAGCTCTACTGTGTACACATACAGCTCAGCTACATGCACATTACACATATACAGCTCTACTGTGTACACATACAGCTCAGCTACATGTACATTACACATATACAGCTCTACTGTGTACACATACAGCTCAGCTACATGCACATTACACATATACAGCTCTACTGTGTACACATACAGCTCAGCTACATGTACATTACACATATACAGCTCTACTGTGCACACATACAGCTCAGCTACATGCACATTACACATATACAGCTCTACTGTGCACACATACAGCTCAGCTACATGCACATTACACATATACAGCTCTACTGTGTACACATACAGCTCAGCTACATGCACATTACACATATACAGCTCTACTGTGTACACATACAGCTCAGCTACATGTACATTACACATATACAGCACTACTGTGTACACATACAGCTCAGCTACATGTACATTACACATATACAGCACTACTGTGTACACATACAGCTCAGCTACATGTATATTACATATATACAGCTCTACTGTGTACACATACAGCTCAGCTACATGTACATTACACATATACAGCTCTACTGTGTACACATACAGCTCAGCTACATGTACATTACACATATACAGCTCTACTGTGTACACATACAGCTCAGCTACATGTACATTACACATATACAGCTCTACTGTGTACACATACAGCTCAGCTACATGCACATTACACATATACAGCTCTACTGTGTACACATACAGCTCAGCTACATGTACATTACACATATACAGCTCTACTGTGTACACATACAGCTCAGCTACATGTATATTACACATATACAGCACTACTGTGTACACATACAGCTCAGCTACATGTACATTACATATATACAGCTCTACTGTGTACACATACAGCTCAGCTACATGCACATTACACATATACAGCTCTACTGTGTACACATACAGCTCGGCTACATGCACATTACACATATACAGCTCTACTGTGCACACATACAGCTCAGCTACATGTACATTACACATATACAGCTCTACTGTGCACACATACAGCTCAGCTACATGTACATTACACATATACAGCACTACTGTGTACACATACAGCTCAGCTACATGTACATTACACATATACAGCTCTACTGTGTACACATACAGCTCAGCTACATGTACATTACACATATACAGCTCTACTGTGTACACATACAGCTCAGCTACATGCACATTACACATATACAGCTCTACTGTGTACACATACAGCTCAGCTACATGCACATATACAGCTCTACTGTGTACACATACAGCTCAGCTACATGTACATTACACATATACAGCTCTACTGTGTACACATACAGCTCAGCTACATGTACATTACACATATACAGCTCTACTGTGTACACATACAGCTCAGCTACATGTACATTACACATATACAGCTCTACTGTGTACACATACAGCTCAGCTACATGTACATTACACATATACAGCTCTACTGTGTACACATACAGCTCAGCTACATGTACATTACACATATACAGCTCTACTGTGTACACATACAGCTCAGCTACATGTACATTACACATATACAGCTCTACTGTGTACACATACAGCTCAGCTACATGTACATTACACATATACAGCTCTACTGTGTACACATACAGCTCAGCTACATGCACATTACACATATACAACTCTACTGTGTACACATACAGCTCAGCTACATGTACATTACACATATACAGCTCTACTGTGTACAAATACAGCTCAGCTACATGCACATTACACATATACAGCTCTACTGTGTACACATACAGCTCAGCTACATGCACATTACACATATACAGCTCTACTGTGTACACATACAGCTCAGCTACATGTACATTACACATATACAGCTCTACTTGTGTACACATACAGCTCAGCTACATGCACATTACACATATACAGCTCTACTGTGTACACATACAGCTCAGCTACATGTACATTACACATATACAGCTCTACTGTGTACACATACAGCTCAGCTACATGTACATTACACATATACAGCTCTACTGTGTACACATACAGCTCAGCTACATGTACATTACACATATACAGCTCTACTGTGTACACATACAGCTCAGCTACATGCACATTACACATACAGCTCTACTGTGTACACATACAGCTCAGCTACATGCACATTACACATATACAGCTCTACTGTGTACACATACAGCTCAGCTACATGCACATTACACATATACAGCTCTACTGTGTACACATACAGCTCAGCTACATGCACATTACACATACACAGCTCTACTGTGTACACATACAGCTCAGCTACATGCACATTACACATATACAGCTCTACTGTGTACACATACAGCTCAGCTACATGTACATTACACATACACAGCACTACTGTGTACACATACAGCTCAGCTACATGTACATTACACATATACAGCACTACTGTGTACACATACAGCTCAGCTACATGTATATTACATATATACAGCTCTACTGTGTACACATACAGCTCAGCTACATGTACATTACATATATACAGCTCTACTGTGTACACATACAGCTCAGCTACATGTACATTACACATATACAGCTCTACTGTGTACACATACAGCTCAGCTACATGCACATTACACATATACAGCTCTACTGTGTACACATACAGCTCAGCTACATGCACATTACACATATACAGCTCTACTGTGTACACATACAGCTCAGCTACATGTACATTACACATATACAGCTCTACTGTGTACACATACAGCTCAGCTACATGTACATTACACACATACAGCTCTGCTGTGTACACATACAGCTCAGCTACATGTACATTACACATATACAGCTCTACAGTGTACACATACAGCTCAGCTACATGTACATTACACATATACAGCTCTACTGTGTACACATACAGCTCAGCTACATGTACATTACACATATACAGCTCTACTGTGTACACATACAGCTCAGCTACATGCACATTACACATATACAGCTCTACTGTGTACACATACAGCTCAGCTACATGTACATTACACATATACAGCTCTACTGTGTACACATACAGCTCAGCTACATGTACATTACACATATACAGCTCTACTGTGTACACATACAGCTCAGCTACATGTACATTACACATATACAGCTCTACTGTGTACACATACAGCTCAGCTACATGTACATTACACATATACAGCTCTACTGTGTACACATACAGCTCAGCTACATGTACATTACACATATACAGCTCTACTGTGTACACATACAGCTCAGCTACATGTACATTACACATATACAGCTCTACTGTGTACACATACAGCTCAGCTACATGTACATTACACATATACAGCTCTACTGTGTACACATACAGCTCAGCTACATGCACATTACACATATACAGCTCTACTGTGTACACATACAGCTCAGCTACATGCACATTACACATATACAGCTCTACTGTGTACACATACAGCTCAGCTACATGCACATTACACATATACAGCTCTACTGTGTACACATACAGCTCAGCTACATGTACATTACACATATACAGCTCTACTGTGTACACATACAGCTCAGCTACATGTACATTACACATATACAGCTCTACTGTGTACACATACAGCTCAGCTACATGTACATTACACATATACAGCTCTACTGTGTACACATACAGCTCAGCTACATGCACATTACACATATACAGCTCTACTGTGTACACATACAGCTCAGCTACATGTACATTACACATATACAGCTCTACTGTGTACACATACAGCTCAGCTACATGTACATTACACATATACAGCTCTACTGTGTACACATACAGCTCAGCTACATGTACATTACACATATACAGCTCTACTGTGTACACATACAGCTCAGCTACATGTCACATTACACATATACAGCTCTACTGTGTACACATACAGCTCAGCTACATGTACATTACACATATACAGCTCTACTGTGTACACATACAGCTCAGCTACATGTACATTACACATATACAGCTCTACTGTGTACACATACAGCTCAGCTACATGTACATTACACATATACAGCTCTACTGTGTACACATACAGCTCAGCTACATGTACATTACACATATACAGCTCTACTGTGTACACATACAGCTCAGCTACATGTACATTACACATATACAGCTCTACTGTGTACACATACAGCTCAGCTACATGTACATTACACATATACAGCTCTACTGTGTACACATACAGCTCAGCTACATGTACATTACACATATACAGCTCTACTGTGTACACATACAGCTCAGCTACATGTACATTACACATATACAGCTCTACTGTGTACACATACAGCTCAGCTACATGTACATTACACATATACAGCTCTACTGTGTACACATACAGCTCAGCTACATGTACATTACACATATACAGCTCTACTGTGTACACATACAGCTCAGCTACATGTACATTACACAGCTTACAGCTCAGCTACATGTACATTACACATATACAGCTCTACTGTGTACACATACAGCTCAGCTACATGTACATTACACATATACAGCTCTACTGTGTACACATACAGCTCAGCTACATGTACATTACACATATACAGCTCTACTGTGTACACATACAGCTCAGCTACATGCACATTACACATATACAGCTCTACTGTGTACACATACAGCTCAGCTACATTACACATATACAGCTCTACTGTGTACACATACAGCTCAGCTACATGCACATTACACATATACAGCTCTACTGTGTACACATACAGCTCAGCTACATGTACATTACACATATACAGCTCTTCTGTGTACACATACAGCTCAGCTACATGCACATTACACATATACAGCTCTACTGTGTACACATACAGCTCAGCTACATGTACATTACACATATACAGCTCTACTGTGTACACATACAGTTCAGCTACATGCACATTACACATATACAGCTCTACTGTGT